>NC_091954.1:111667224-111843993 GCF_031021105.1 Erythrolamprus reginae | reverse complement strand
GCACAAATCCCAGCGGCCAATAGGGTCCCACAGAGTTGGCCTTCTCCGGGTCCCGTCGACTAAACAATGTTGTCTGGCGGGCCCCAGGGAAGAGCCTTCTCTGTGGTGGCCCCGGCCCTCTGGAATCAACTCCCCCCCAGAGATTAGAACTGCCCCCACCCTCCTTGTCTTTCGTAAATTGCTTAAGACCCACCTATACCGCCAGGCATGGGGGAATTGAAACATTTCCCCTAGGCTTATATAGTTTTATGTATTGCATACTTGTGTTGTATGGTTTTATATAATGGGCTTTTAGATATTTTTTCTTCTTTTAAATATTAGATTTGTTTACTGTATACTGTTTATTATTGTTGTGCGATAGATGATAGGTAGTTAGGTAGGTAGGTAAATAGATAGATAGATAGATAGATAGATGGATGGATGGATGGATGGATGGATGGATAGATGGATAGATAGATAGATAGATAGATAGATAGATGATAGGTAGGTAGGTAGGTAAGTAGGTAGGTAGATAGATAGATGATAGGTAGGTAAGTAGGTAGATAGATAGTTAGATAGATAGATAGATAGATGATAGGTAGGTAGGTAAGTAGATAGATAGATAGATAGATGATAGGTAGGTAGGTAAGTAGGTAGGTAGATAGATAGATGATAGGTAGGTAGGTAAGTAGGTAGGTAGATAGATAGATGATAGGTAGGTAAGTAGGTAGATAGATAGTTAGATAGATAGATAGATAGATGATAGGTAGGTAGGTAAGTAGATAGATAGATAGATAGATAGATGATAGGTAGGTAGGTAAGTAGGTAGGTAGATAGATAGATGATAGGTAGGTAAGTAGGTAGATAGATAGTTAGATAGATAGATAGATAGATGATAGGTAGGTAGGTAAGTAGATAGATAGATAGATAGATGATAGGTAGGTAGGTAAGTAGGTAGGTAGATAGATAGATGATAGGTAGGTAAGTAGGTAGATAGATAGTTAGATAGATAGATAGATAGATGATAGGTAGGTAGGTAAGTAGATAGATAGATAGATAGATGATAGGTAGGTAGGTAAGTAGGTAGGTAGATAGATAGATGATAGGTAGGTAAGTAGGTAGATAGATAGATAGATAGATAGATAGATAGATAGATAGATAGATAGATAGATAGATAGATAGTTTATTTGATTTTTTATGCCGCCCTTCTCCTTAGACTCAGGGCGGCTTACAACATGTTAGCAATAGCACTTTTAACAGAGCCAGCATATTACCAGAGCAGCAGCTATGTAGGATTAAGTTAACAACACTTGAAGCCCTTTTGTTTCAGTGGGCTGTCTACCTGTCTATCTGTCGCTACCTCCCTTTCTTCCCCATCTATTTGCCAGGAATTGAGAGGGCTGGATGCCATGATCTTAGCTTTCTTCGTTTTTAACATTCCAGCCAATTTTTGCACCTCTTCTTCAATTTTCTTCTTCTTCACTTATCTCAAGAGGCTATTTATTTCCTCTTCATTTTCAGCCATTAGAGGGCTATCCACTGCATATCCCAGGCCCTGATTTGGCCCCAGGAGACCCAGCTTCCAGGTTCAGAGGAGATCAAAGGAGCCAGCTGTTTCCCCATCATCTTGTCAACATCTCCAAGCCCCTTGTTGGTGTAGCCCAGGAAAGGGAGGAGAAAGCATGTTTGGCCAAAGGATTATTGAATGCATTAGAAAGGGAAGATTTAATGACACCGGCTATACATCCCCTGAAGGGTGTTTGAAAACCCGGGGTTCGCTAGCACCACCTCCCCGGGAGGGTGGCCTGCCACACAAGGAGGTCAGGAGATGGAGGGGAGCAAATATTTGCGGCAGGTTTCGCAGAGCGGTGAGAAAGAATCCCACTTCTTGGCCCAGCTGGTCTCCACATTACCCGCCCAGTGCAAACTGGTGTGCGGGGCTGAAGATCTAACAGTTTGTCCGCGATCTTTTATTGGGTTCGTTTATCTCGGTTCTCTGCTACTGGTGGAGACTCAGAGGTTCACAAGAAGAGGGAAACAAGCGAGGAAGGGCACACCCAACGGGGGCATCCAAAGCAGAGCCGATTTATTGGGCAAAGGACGCCATCGGATGCCACAAGAGCTGTCATCCTTCCGGTGTCTGTGTGTGTACAAAGAAAGACCATCTAAATATCAGTGGATTATCTTTTCACCTATCCCCTAATTGGTGGAATGACCACAAGAGGTCCCAAAGGCTATCTCTCTCTCTCTCTCTCTCTCCCCCTACCTACCTATCTTCTATCTATCTATCTTTCTATTTATCTATCTATCTATCTACCTACCTACCTATCTTCTATCTATCTATCTATCTATCTATCTATCTATCTATCTATCTATCTATCTACCTACCTACCTACCTACCTACCTACCTACTTATCTACCTATCTTATATCTATCTATCTTCTATCTATCTATCTATCTATCTATCTATCTATCTATCTATCTATCTACTTATCTACCTATCTTATATCTATCTATCTTATATCTATCTATCTATCTACCTACTTATCTACCTATCTTCTATCTATCTATCTTCTATCTATCTATCTATCTATCTTTCTATCTATCTATCTATCTATCTATCTATCTATCTACCTATCTTATATCTATCTATCTTATATCTATCTATCATATCTATCTATCTTCTATCTATCTATCTATCTACCTACCTACTTATCTACCTATCTTCTATCTATCTATCTTCTATCTATCTATCTTTCTATCTATCTATCTATCTATCTATCTATCTATCTATCTACCTACCTACCTACTTATCTACCTATCTTCTATCTATCTTCTATCTATCTATCTATCTATCTATCTATCTATCTATCTATCTATCTATCTATCTATCTATCTACCTACCTACCTACCTACCTACCTATCTTATATCTATCTATCTTCTATCTATCTATCTATCTATCTATCTATCTATCTATCTATCTATCTATCTATCTATCTACCTACCTACTTATCTACCTATCTTATATCTATCTATCTATCTATCTATCTATCTATCTATCTATCTATCTATCTATCTATCTATCTATCTATCTATCTATTATTTCTCTAACACTAGAAGGTTTAAAGGAGATGTTGGATAACCATTTGTGTGAATTAGTGTAGGGTTTGCAGCCTAAGCAGGGGGGTGGAGTAGAAGACCTCCATGATCCCTGTTGTTGTTGTTGTTGTTGTGTTTTTTTCTTCTTCTTCTTCTTCTTCTTCTTCTTCTTCTTCTTCTTCTTCTTCTTCTTCTTCTTCTTCTTCTTCCTCTTCCTCTTCCTCTTCTTCTTCCTCTTCTTCTCTTCTTCCTCTTCTTCCTCTTCTTCCTCTTCTTCCTCTTCTTCCTCTTCTTCCTCTTCTTCCTCTTCTTCCTCTTCTTCCTCTTCTTCCTCTTCTTCCTCTTCTTCCTCTTCTTCCTCTTCTTCCTCTTCTTCCTCTTCTTCCTCTTCTTCCTCTTCTTCCTCTTCTTCCTCTTCTTCTTCTTCTTCTTCTTCTTCTTCTTCTTCTTCTTCTTCTTCTTCTTCTTCTTCTTCTTCTTCTTCTTCTTCCATCCTAGCTTTCTCCCAGCAGGCACTTCCTTCACCAAGGAGGCCTCCCTGCTTGTCTGTCTGTTTGCTGAAAGATTAGCCTTTTGTTTCCCCACTTTGTCCAGCTTCAAAAGAACCTCCTTCTCCCACCCCCACCTCCCAGACCCCAGTTTCATCCTGACCTCCTGCAGGCACTGCTAATAGGTCTCCTTTAATGTCAGGATGATGACCCAGGGGTTTTGAAAAGGGGGGAGAGGGGGCAGACGGTCCAAAGAATTGGGGACAATACCAGAGGGATGGGTTCAGTGTCTGAAAACTTTAATTTGAATTCTTTAACAGTTTTTATTTTATTTATTTATTGGATTTCTATGCCGCCCCTCTCCGTAGACTCGGGGTGGCTAACAACAGCAATAAAACAGTATACAGTGTTCCCTCGATTTTCACGGGTTCGAACTTAGCGAAAAGTCTATACAACGGTTTTTCAAAAATATTAATTAAAAAATAATTTGCGGTTTTTCCCCCTATACCATGTTTTTTCCTGCCCGATGACGTCATATATTATCACCAAACTTTCATCCACCTTTAATAAATATTGTTTTTAATAAACTTTAATAAAGAAACATGGTGAGTAATAATCTAAAAGGTTGCTAAGGGAATGGGAAATTGCAATTTAGGGGTTTAAAGTGGTAATGGAAGGCCTGTGATACTGTTCATAGCCAAAAATAGTGTATTTAATTCCGCTACTTCGCGGAAATTCAAATTTCGCGGGCGGTCTCGGAACACATCCCCCGCGAAAATCGAGGGAACACTGTATAACAAAATCCAATACTAAAAACAGTTAAAAACCCATTATATAAAAACCAATCATACATACAGACATACCATGCATAAAATTGTAAAGGCCTAGGGGGAAAGAGTATCTCAATTCCCCCATGCCTGGTGGCAGAGGTGGGTTTTAAGCAGCTTTCGAAAGGCAAGGAGGGTGGGGGAAATTCTAATCTCTGTGGGGAGTTGGTTACAGAGGGCCGGGGCCGCCACAGAGAAGGCTCTTCCTCTGGGTCCCGCCAAGCGACATTGTTTGTTTGACTTGACCTGGAGAAGGCCCACTCTGTGGGACCTAACTGGTCGCTGGGATTCGTGCAGCAGAAGGCGGTCCCTGAGGTAATTTGGTCCGGTGCCATGATCCCACTGTATAGAGCGCTGCTGAGACCACATTTGGAATACTGTGTTCAGTTCTGGAGACCTCACCTACAAAAAGAGATTGACAAAATTGAACAGCTCCAAAAATAATGGAAGGTCTTAAGCATAAAACTGATTAGGAAAGACTTCATGAACTCCATCTGTATAGTCTGGAGGACAGAAGGGAAAGGAGTGACATGATCGAAACATTTAAATATGTTAAAGGGTTAAATAGGGGGCACAATCTGAGGTTAGTTGGGGGAAAGATCAGAAGCAACAGGAGAAAATATTATTTGACTAAGAGTAGTAGTTGCTTGGAACAAACTTCCAGCAGACGTGGTTGGTAAATCCACAGGAACTGATTTTAAAGATGCTTGGGATAAGCATATATCCATCCCAAGATAAAATACAGGAAATAGTATAAGGGCAGAATAGATGGACCATGAGGTCTTTTTCTGCCATCAATCTTTTACGTTTCTATGTTTATTTTTTTATTTTTAAATTTACTTCGCACATGCTGCAATTGATTTAACAGCTACCTCAGGAGGAGGTGTACAGACTCAAATAGGCAGGAGAATTATGGATTCGATGGGCAGAATGGATGTTGGGCTGATCCAATATCCAGAATTTTTTTGAAGGGAGGAAATAGTTATGATGAGTTTCTGTTCAATGCGTATAGTCAAGGTGTTCTGCCAGCGTGTTTCAACCACCCGTAATTACAGGGTAATTAGTCCAGGAAGACACACACCACACGATAAAAGGAAAACCCAAAAGTTTTTATAAACAGAAAAACAGAAACAGCTCCCTTTTTAAATGTCAAAGGGATTTTCTGGTACACACAAGGCACAGGTTAAATGCAATCCAATTGCTCACCCAATAACTGGGAAATTGAGTCCAATTCCAAAGTCCAGAGAGTCCACTCACAATCTTGAACAGCACAAAAACCACGATCTTGACAAAAACAATGAATCAGATAAACTGCCATGAGGCTAAAACGCCAGGTTGCACTTTTATCTGTAGCACTAATTACAGCAGCCCCACCCAACCACAGGTGGCCTCATTTTCTCTTGTAATAATCCTTCAGTTGTTGTCTCCTATGCATCACTCTACGCATGCATGGATGTGTCATTGATTCTTGTTCAGAATCCAAGGATGATACAGATGGTTGATCTCCTCCTGGGCTGTCTGCCAAACTCCCCTCTTCCCTGTCACTCACTCTTCCTTGGTCAGAGGAGGCTTTGTCGGCAGATTCCATCGGGAGCACAACAGGCCTGCAGCATGTGGATGTCTCCCCTACATCCACCTGCACATTCCTTGGGGCAGGAGCTGGGCCAGAGCTAACCACAACAGATCTCAGAGATCCGATCTTGTCCAATTTTTCCTCTTTTTCTTCTTCTCTTCCTCCTCTTCCTCCTCCTCTTCCTTCATTCCCTCCCCCTCTCCTTCTCTCACTCCTCTTTCTTTCCCTTCCTCCTCCACCTCCTCATTTAATGCTCCTTCCCCTTCCTTCTCCTCCTCCTCCTTCTTCCCCCTTCCTCCTCCTCCTCCTCTTCCTCCTCTTCTCCTCCTCCTCCTTCTTCCCCCCCTCCTCCTCCTCCTCCTTTAATGCTCCTTCCCCTTCCTCCTCCTCCTCCTCCTCCTTCTTCCCCCTTCCTCCTCCTCCACCTCCTCCTTTAATGCTCCTTCCCCTTCCTCCTCCTCCTCTCCTCTTCTCCTTCTTCCCCCTTCCTCCTCCTCCACCTCCTCCTCCTTTAATGCTCCTTCCCCTTCCTCCTCCTCTTCTCCTCTTCTCCTTCTCCTCCTTCCCCCTTCCTCCTCCTCTTCTCCTCTTCTCCTTCTCCTCCTTCCCCCTTCCTCCCCCTCCCTCCTCCTCTTCTCCTCCTCCTCCTCTTCTCCTCCTCCTCTTCTCCTCCTCCTCCTTCTTCCCCCCTTCTTCCCTTCCTCCTCCTCTCACTTCCACCTCACATAGTTGGCACTCCCCAGGATCTTTTAGCCCCCCTGCAAACAGAGTGCAAAGTGGTGCCATCCCATCAACAGAACAATCCCATCAGCAGGCCCACATTTGCTGCCTCTTTCTCCTGCCCCCCTCTCACCCCCACCCCCGGAAAAACAATCAGCCACAAAAGGGGACCAAACTATGCAGATTTCTTTTGTTTTTGCAAGGGAAATTCAACTCTGTGCGCTAATGTCTGGGTAGAGCCGATTTCCATGTAGAGATGCAAATTTGGAAGAGGGGTTTCCATGCCTGGCATGGGGTGGGCCATCCTGCAGGTGATGAATGGATTAAATAGAAGAGCCATTTATTTATTGTTTGTTAGTTTTGTCAAGTATATGTATTGATAGTATACAAGGATATAATAATATTTATATGCATGATACTAGTAAAAGAGAAACATGAGGACAGGGGATGGAAGGCACTCTGGTGCACTTATGCACGCCCCTTATTGACCTCTTAGGAATTGGAGAGGTCAACAGTGGACAGTCTAAGGGGTAAAGTTTTGCAGGTTAGGTGATGATACTACAGAGTCTGGCAGCGAGTTCCATGCATCAACTCCTTGGTTACTAAAGTCACATTTCTTGCAGTCGAGTTTAGACCTGTTTACTTCCCATCCCATCCCCAGTCCATTATATGCAGTTCTGTGTTAACAAAAACTTCAGAAGAAAAGGATTTAGGGGTAGTGATTTCTGACAGTCTCAAAATGGGTGAACAGTGCAGTCAGGCGGTAGGGAAAGCAAGAAGGATGCTTGGCTGCATAGCTAGAGGTATAACAAGCAGGAGAGAGGGAGATTATGATCCCGCTTTATAGAGCGCTGGTGAGACCACATTTGGAATCCTGTGTTCAGTTCTGGAGACCTCACCTACAAAAAGATATTGACAAAATTGAACGGGTCCAAAGACGGGCTACAAGAATGGTGGAAGGTCTTAAGCATAAAACTTATCAAGAAAGACTTCATGAACTCAATCTGTCTACTCTGGAGGACAGAAGGAAAAGGGGGGGACAGGATCGAACATTTAAATATGTTAAAGGGTTAAATAAGGTCCAGGAGGGAAGTGTTTTTGAATAGGAAAGTGAACACAAGAACAAGGGGACACAATCTGAAGTTAGTTGGGGAAAGATCAAAAGCAACATGACAAAATATTATTTACTGAAAGAGTGGTAGATCCTTGGAACAAACTCCCAGCAGACGTAGTTGGTAAATCCACAGGAACTGAATTTAAACATGCCTGGGATAAACATAGATCCATCCTAAGATAAAATACAGAAAATATGAAAATAGTATAAGGGCAGGACTAGATGGACCATGAGGTCTTTTTCTGCCGTCAGACTTCTATGTTTCTATGTGTACATTCTAGCAATTATAGTTTACTTATATAGCATACGTTGAGTGGGGAAGGAGAAAGGAAGGAAGGGAAAGGAAGGGAAGGATTTAGAAAGAAGGGAAAGAAATACAAGAGGAGGAGGGATAGAAAAATATTGCAAGAAAAGAGTAGTAAGAAGAGTGTGGGGGGCCAGCGTTGGAGCTGGGGCTTCCATGTTTTGCGGCCTGTGGTTTAGGCATATAGGTGGTATAGATTTTCCTGAAGTTTTATCCATATGTATTTGACGTAGTTGCTAGTGCCATCATTTATCAGTGATTTATAAATTTATTCATTCAGTTCTTTGTAGTACAAAATTTGTGTCAATCGATATTTGCAGTTTATCGTTTCAATTTGATATTACGATTCATGTCGTAGTTTACTGGTTTTACACGTTGTTTTAGTTGGGACTTTTTTCTTGATGAATAATTTTTAAGTAATTTCTTTTTTTTAACCAATGGTACCATTTGCCCCATGCTTTGTAGAAATCTGTCTCATCCTTATTTTGCAGTTCCATTGTTAGCTTGGACATTTCTGCACATTCCATTATTTTAATCAAAAGAGATAAAACGTAGTAGGTGAGTTCCATGCATCAACTACTCGGTTACTAAAGTTGTATTTCCTGCAGTCAAGTTTAGAGTGGTTTACTTCCCATCCCAACCCCAGTCCACTGTATACATTCCCCACCTCCTTAATTAGCTATTTCTCTCTTCATTTTAAGCTTCCGTTTATTGTCTGACTATTTTTAAACAATCCACTAAGATGATTTAGAACAACCAAAATGAACTAAATCCTGGAATATTTCACAAGATGAGTCCTCCGCTCCTCCGCTCGCAGTAAAATTCCTTATTCCACCAGATTTGAAATACTGCGATTAGACAATTTGCAACTATGTCGCCTCCGATCTGTAGTTCATAAAATCATATACCAAAATGTCCTTCCTGTTAATGATGACTTCACCTTCAACCACAGCAATACAGGAGCACTAATAGGTTCAATTAAATGTAAACTGTTCTAAACTCGACTGCAAACTTCAGCAACAGAGTGATCAATGCCTGGAATGCACTACCTGACTCTGTGGTTTCTTTCCCCAAACCTCCCAAAATATTGCCCCCCACAATGTGAGTCCTCATTTTACCCAACTCGGAAGGATGGGAGCCGAGTCAACCTTGGGCCGGTGGTGAGATTTGAACTGCTGAACTGCAGCTAGCAGTTAGCTGAAGTAGCCTGCAGCGCTGCACACTAACCACTGCGCCACCCCGGCTGGGAGAGATAGACTGGAAGGGACCTTGGAGTAGGGGTGAGCTCCACTTATCTTCACAGCTGGTTTGTATCTGGACAAGTTGCACAGGCCTTCAGTTCCCTTTGTGTTTTGTATCACTGCCCTGAGCTCAGATCAGGAGTGTAGCTGAAGCTAAAGAGAGGCCCATCAGCTTTCCATTAGCTGCTAATAGCTGCAGGCCATGCCGTTAGTTAAAGGGGTGTGTTTAGGAACCAGTAGAGAGGACCTGACTTTGTGGCCCACTGGTTAAATCTTCCTTAGTTGCACTTGAGGTCTCGCCTTGGAGGGGTGAAGTTGAGGCACGGAATTGGTCTTGATAAAGGAGAACATTTGTAGATTGAAAAGAGCGGATTCTTGGGTTTCTTCTGAGATTGGTTCTTTTCTTGCAAACGTTTCATGACCCAAATTTAAGCAACATCATCCATGCTGGGATTTGCTCATGTTTATATTCTGTTAGCATTGAAGATGTTACTTGGTTTGGGTCATGAAAAGATCTTAATTTTTAAGTGCTGTGCATCGATTCGATGATGGAAAATTGGGAGATTCTGGTATCCATCATGTAATCAATTAACCAATTTGTATAATAATAATAAAAACTATAACAATAACATATGCACCAAGACAAATTCCTTTTGTGTCCAATCACACTTTGTCAATAAAGAATTCTATTCTATTCTATTCTACTCTACTCTACTCTACTCTATTGTTATTGCTATTGTTATTGTTATTGTTATTCAATTCAATCCAATTTCAATTTATTCTATTTGTATGCCGCCCCGAGTCTTCGGAGAGGGGCGGCATACAAATCTAATCTAATAAATAAATTGAAATTGAATTGAATTGAATAGCAATAACAATAACAATAACAATAACAATAACAATAACAATAGCAATAGCAGTAGCAATAGCAATAGCAATAGCAATAACAATAACAATAACAATAACAACAACAGAGTCGGAAGAGACCTTGGAGGTCTTCTAGTCCAACCCCCTGCTTAGGTAAGGAAATCCTAGACCAGAGGTAGGCAAGGCTGGCTCTTCTATGACTTGTGGACTTCAATTCCCAGGATTCCTGAGCCAATCATACTAGCTCAGGAATTCTGGGAGTCGAAGTCCACGTGTCATAGAAGAGCCAACTTTGCCTACCCCCGCCCTAGATTCATTTCAGACAAACGGTTAGCGAACATCTTAAAAACTTCCAGTGTTGGAGCATTCATAACTTCTGGAGGCAAGCGGTTCCACTGATTAATTGTTCTAAATGTCAGGGAATTTTCTCCTTAGTTCTAAATTACTGATCTCCTTGTTTAGCTTCCACCTTTGCTTTTTGTTCTAACCTCAGGAGCTTTGGAGAATAGGTTGACTTCCTCTTCTTTGTGGCAATACAGATTAATAGTAGTGCAGACCTAGTAAATAGCTTGACACTGTCGAGGGAAGGTTATTTATTGAGTGATGGTTATTCTACAATAACCAAACAATGTTAATTAGCTAAACTCAAAGTTAATATTATTTTTCCCTGTCTCCAGAAAAAAAAAATTCCATGATAAAACCAAATCTGGGTGGTCTAAAGCCGAATCGATTAATTATTATTATTTTTGTAATTAAAGGAGTCCATTCTTGCCATCTCTTGTCAGCTTCATCTCTTTTTCCATACCATTCTTCCTTGATGAGGCTAGAGGAATTTTTCCATTTCTGTTTTGGGTGTGTGTGTGAATCACTGAGTCTGTCATCTGCACCTCTATAAGTGTCGGGTTGGGTTCTGCAACCCAACAAGACCGACACAGACTTCAGAGGAGAATCAGAACTGCAGAAAAAACAATGGCTGCCAACCTGCCTTCCATTGAGGACCTGTATACTGCAGGAGTCAAAAAGAGGGCAGTGAAAATATTTACTGACCCCTTGCATCCTGGACATAAACTGTTTCAATTCCTACCCTCAAAACATCACTACAGAGCACTACAAACCAAGACAACTAGACACAAGAACAGTTTTTTCCTGAACTCCATCACTCTGCTAAACAAATAATTTCCTCAACACTACTAAGTCTGCACTACTATTACTACTACTTTTTGTCATCATTCCTATCACCCATTTCCTCCCACTTATGACTGTAACTTGCTGTTTGTATCATTGAGATTTTTAGTAACATTGATTGTTTCTTCATTGCTTATTTGACCCCTATGATAATCATTAAGTGTTGTCCCCCATGATTCTTGACAAATGTATTTTTTTCTTTTATGTACACTGAGAGCATATGCACCAAGACAAATTCCTTGTGTGTCCAATCACACTTGGCCAATAAAAATTCTATTCTATTCTATTCTATATGCACCAAAGACAAACTCCTTGTGTGTCCAATCACACTTGGCCAATAAAAATTCTATTCTATTCTATATGCACCAAAGACAAATTCCTTGTGTGTCCAATCACACTTGGCCAATAAAAATTCTATTCTATTCTATATGCACCAAAGACAAATTCCTTGTGTGTCCAATCACACTTGGCCAATAAAAATTCTATTCTATTCTATATGCACCAAAGACAAATTCCTTGTGTGTCCAATCACACTTGGCCAATAAAAATTCTATTCTGTTCTATTCTATATGCACCAAAGACAAACTCCCTGTGTGTCCAATCACACTTGGCCAATAAAAATTCTATTCTATTCTATATAGAAACATAGAAACATAGAAGTCTGACGGCAGAAAAAGACCTCATGGTCCATCTAGTCTGCCCTTATACTATTTTCTGTATTTTATCTTAGGATGGATATATGTTTATCCCAGGCATGTTTAAATTCAGTTACTGTGGATTTATCTACCACGTCTGCTGGAAGTTTGTTCCAAGGATCTACTACTCTTTCAGTAAAATAATATTTTCTCACGTTGCTTTTGATCTTTCCCCCAACTAACCTCAGATTGTGTCCCCTTGTTCTTGTGTTCACTTTCCTATTAAAAATACTTCCCTCCTGGACCTTATTTAACCCTTTAATATATTTAAATGTTTCGATCATGTCCCCCTTTTTCCTTCTGTCCTCCAGACTATACAGATTGAGTTCATTAAGTCTTTCCTGATACGTTTTATGCTTAAGACCTTCCACCATATGCACCAAAGACAAATTCCTTGTGTGCCCAATCACACTTGGCCAATAAAAATTCTATTCTATTCTATATGCACCAAAGACAAATCCCAAAGACAGATCACACTTAAAGAATAAAGAATTCTGTTCTGTTCTGGTGGTGGAGGGAAGCTCCCAAATTTGGCTAGATGCAGGTGAATCTCACAAAAGGGTTTGTCTACATGAGAATGCTCCTCTCTCTGGGTGTATGTGTATATCTCTACATCTGATAAAAGAGGGAATAACCATCCAACAGGAGGGACTGACTGCTCTGCTTATTTGGTGCTTATCACTACATTAACCTGAAATTATTGCCCTGAATAGAACACATCAAGGCCATTTCCCCCACCCACCCCAATGTGGATTGACTCCATCCCTCAGCCCTGGGGGCTTTCCCCCACACCAGCCAAGGACTTGAAACCTTGATTCTGACACCTCCAGTTAAATGGAGGGTATAAATCCAATGCCCCCAGATCATTAACAGCTGTCTTTGCTTTTTCTCTCCAGGGGGCTGTGATGCCAATTAGTAGCCAATCAAGGGCTGCCAACTTTGGGATGGAAGAGGCAGCTGGACCTTAATTGCAGTTTGAGAGGCTGGCATTAACAGGTGATAAGGTGTGATTTATTTTCTGATTTTCAGAAAATGGTAGGGGGTGGGTAGGAGCTAAGAATATCCATTGTTAAAGGACTTTTAGTCTGGGAAAAGGGGGGGGAGAGTGATTGGGTGGGGGAGAGAAATAATAATAATAAGGGACCTTAGAGGTCTTCTAGTTCAACCCCTCTGCTGAGCAAATCCTATACCATTTTCAGACAATATAAATGATATTCAATTTATTCTATGCCTTAGTCCTTTAATAGCTGCCATTTAGTCCTTTAACAGCTGCCACTGACATATCCCCCAACTATCTTGGTTTGTGTATGGTTTGAATGGATTGTGTGATTATTTTACTATAAGGGTTTTTTAATTGATTTTAAAAAATATTGGATTTGTAGACTGTTAATTATTGTTGTGAGCCGCCCCAAGTCTTCGGAGAGGGGCGGCATACACATCTAATAAATTATTATTATTATTATTATTATTATTATTATTATTATTATTATCAGAAAATGGCAGTAGAATAGAATTCTTTATTGGCCAAGAGTGATTGCACACACAAGGAATTTGTCTTTGGTGCATAAGCTCTCAGTGTACATAAAAGAAAAAGATACATTGGTCAAGAATCATGGGGTACAACACTTAATGTTTGTCATAGGGGTCAAATAAGCAATGAGGAAACAATCAATATTAATAAAAATCTTAAGGATACAAGCAACAAGTTGCAGTCATACAGTCATAAGTGGGAAGAAATGGGTGATAGGAATGATGGGAAAAAACTAGTAGAAATAGAAGTGCAGACTTAGTAGATAGTTTGACAGTGTTGAGGGAATTATTTGTTTAGCAGAGTGATGGCGTTCGGGGAAAAACTGTTCTAGTACAACCCCTTGCTTAGGCAGGAAACCCTACACTACTTCAGACAGATGGTTATCCAACATCTGCTTAAAAACTTCAGTGTTGGGGCATTCACAACTTCCGGAGGCAAGCTGTTCCCCTGATCAACCATTCTGACTATCAGGAAATTTCTCTTTGGTTCTAAGTTACTTCTCTACTTGTTTAGTTTCCATCCATTGCTTCTTGTTCTACGCTCAGGTGCTTTGGAGAATAGGTTGACTCCCTCTTCTTTGTGGCAACCTCTGAGATACTGGAACACTGCTATCATGTCTCTCCTGGTCCTTCTTTTCATTAAAGTAGCCTTGCCCAGTTCCTGCAACCCTTCTTCATATGTTTTAGCCTCTTGTCCCCTAATCATCTTTGCTGCTCTTCTCTGCACTTTTTCTAGAGTCTCAACATCCTTTTTGCATCGTGGCAACCAAAACTGAATGCAATATTCCAAGTGTGGCCTCATCAAGGCCTTATAAAGTGGCATTAACACTTCACGTGATCTTGATTCTATCCCTCTGTTGATGCAGCCTAGAACTGTGTTGGATTTTTTGGCAGCTGCTGCACACAGCTGGCTCTATTTATATGGTTGTCCACTAGGACTCCAAGATCCCTCTCTCAGCTACTGCTATTGAGCAATGTACCACGTATTATTATTATTATTATTATTATTATTATTATTATTAATTAGATTTGTATGCCGCCCCTCTCTGTAGACTCGGGGCGGCTCACAGCACACAATAAGACAATTCATAACAAATCTAATAAATTTAAAAAACATTTTAAAAAAACCCATTATTAAACCAGACATACACACAGACACACCATACATAAATTATATAGGCCAGGGGGGGGAGGGGGAATGCCTCAATTCCCCCATGCCTAACGGCAGAGGTGAGTTTTAAGGAGTTTATGGAAGGCAAGGAGGGTGGGGGCAGTTCTAATCTCTGGGGGAAGCTGGTTCCAGAGAGTCGGGGCCGCCACAGAGAAGGCTCTTCCCCTGGGACCCACCAGATGACATTGTTTAGTTGACAGGATCCTGAGAAGGCCAACTCTGTGTGACCTAATCAGTCACTGGAATTCGTGCGGCAGAAGGCCATCCCAGAGATATACTATACATGTGCATTTTGTTTTTGTTGTCTAAATGTAGAACCTTACTTTTTTCACCATTGAATTTCATTTTGTTAGATAGTGCCCATTGTTTATGTTTGTCAAGTTTGTATTTGTCCCCTATGACAACCATTAAGTGGTGTACCTCATGATTCTTGACAAGCATATATGTTCTTTTATGTACATTGAGAGTATCTGCACCAAAGACAAATTCCTTGTGAGTCCAATCACACTTGGCCAATAAAGAATTCTATTCTATTCTAATAAGATTGGGGAACATTACAGTTTTCTAATTGAACCACAGCTGGAGGATTTTTAAAAAAAAATGAGAATGGAAAATGATTAAAGGAGTGCTTGCCTCAACTTTTCATGAAATCGCTGTGTGCAAATGGGAGCTTAATTTATTCAAGATTACGTTTCAATTTGAAAGGAAAATGCCCCTCGTTTAAACTGGAAAACGAATTTTGTATTTGCCAAAACAAGAAAACAAATGAACATAAGGAAAGTGTTTGATGGAATGATATACTTCAACTTTATATATATTTTTAATTTTTCCCTTCTTCTGTAAATGTATTAGTATTGTTATGTGTATGTGTTTCTCTTTCTTTTTTTGTTGCTGTTTGTATGTATGTTTTGTTTTCTTTTAAACTTTTAAATTTCAATAAAAATTATTTTCTAAAAAAATAAACTGGAACCAGTGATGGCCTCACTTGAAAAAAACTGTTCCTTTGCTGCCCTCTGCTGCCTGTCCTTTGGCACTGCAGATCAGATTAAACGTTTTGCTGCCTTGCCATGCAAGAAAGAGCAGGCTACAGGGAGTGCTCGATTTTAGCGACCGAAATTGGGATTTTCAACTCCCTTTGGTAAGGGATGCAGTGCCCCCTAGCTACCATGGATAGTTTCATGTATGGTTGGTTCGGTTGTGTGCTTGTTTTTTATAATAAGGGTTCTTTTAACATTAGATTTCTACGTTATGTATTGTTGTTGTGAGCCGCTCTGAGTCCTGGGAGATGGGTGGCATACAAATCTAATTTTTTATATTATTATTATTATTATTATTATTATTATTATTATTATTATTATTATTATTATTATTATTATTATTATTATTATAGAAACATAGAAACAAAGAAACATAGAAGTCTGACGGCAGAAAAAGACCTCAGGGTCCATCTAGTCTGCCCTTATTACTATTTCCTGTATTTAATCTTAGGATGGATCTAAGTTTATCCCAGGCATGTTTAAATTCAGTTCCTGTGGATTTACCACCCACGCCTGCTGGAAGTTTGTTCCAAGCATCTACTACTCTTTCAGTGAAATAATATTTTCTCATGTTGCTTTTGATCTTTCCCCCAACTAACTTCAGATTGTGTCCCCTTGTCCTTGTGTTCACTTTCCTATTGAAAACACTTCTCTCCTGGACCTTATTTAACCCTTTAACATATTTAAATGTTTTCGATCATGTCCCCCCTTTTCCTTCTGTCCTCCAGACTATACAGATTGAGTTCATGAAGTCTTTCCTGATACGTTTTATGCTTAAGACCTTCCACCATTCTTGTAGCCCGTCTTTGGACCCGTTCAATTTTGTCAATATCTTTTTTGTAGGTGAGGTCTCCAGAACTGAACACAGTATTATTCCAAATGTGGTCTCACCAGCACTCTATATAGCGGGATCACACTCTCCCTCTTCCTGCTTGTTATACCTCTAGCTATGCAGCCAAGCACCTTACTTGCTTTTCCTGTCACCTGACTGCACTGTTATTATTATATTGTTATTGTTATTGTTACTAATACTACCACGGTTCCATTGAAATCAATGTAACTTTTATATTTGTTAAATTCTCTTGCAGTCAGTTAGCCCAACGGTGAGCGGATCATGGCAAGTTGTTGCATTCTGTACGTACCTAAAGATTTGTATGACCGCCCGTCTTGAACGCAACTCTGGGCAGCTCACAACAATAAAACCAATAACAGTAGGATTTTAAAAAATATTATTATTATTATTGCTTCTTGTCCTGCCCTCAGGTGCTTTGGCGAATAGCCAAATAGGGTTAATGATAAGGAAGGTCAATCCTGAGCAGCTGAGCACCTGCCAGAATCCCTCCGGGTCATGTGAGAGGATATTCACCGGTCATAATGGGATTTCCGAGCAATGCATGGGCTTTGGCGTGAAATCAGCTTGTTTCCAGCTGCAGGAAGCTGGTTAGCGGCTCCATTCCTGTGAAGTTCTTTGGAAATTATGACCTAACAGTGGGTCGGCAAAGCTGGCTGAGGAATTCTGGGAGCTGGCGTCCACCTATCTTAGATTGCCAAAGTTGGAGATGACCAATAGGGGGTGTTCTGTCGAGCTCTCTGGTAGAATCCTCCCAAAAATGCACAGATACAATTTCAGACACACACACGTTTGAAAATTCAAAACAATGTTCTTTATACCGAAAATGCAAATAAACAGAGCACTCTTTTTGTATAGCAAAGAGCACTTGTCTCCAAACAAACTGGTAATTTGTACAAGTCCCTTATCAGTTCTGTGATACTTAGCTTGCAGCTGTGAGGCAATTCACAGTCCTTCTTCTTTCACAAAGTGACACACACTTTGCTCTGGGTTAGTTTCAAAGCGGGGAAAAATCAGCACACAAAAATCAAAGTCAGCAAAGCAGTCATGAAACACAACGATCAGATAATTCTCCACAATGGCCAAACCCACAGGCTGCTCTTTATAGCAGCCTCACTAATGACCACAGCCCCACCCAACCACAGGTGGCCTCATTTTCTTTGATAATAATCTCTCAGTTGTTGTTGCCTATGCATCGCTCTCCGCATGCGTGGCTGTATCATTAACTTTTGTTCTGAATCCAAGGAGGAGCTAGATAATTGATCTCCTTCTGAGCTGTCTGCCCCACTCTCCTCCTCCCTGTCACTCATGTCTTCTTGGTCAGAGGAGCCTTCATCAGCAGATTCCACCGGGGGCAAAACAGGCCTGCAGCATGTGGATGTCTCCCCCACATCCACAGTCCTTGGGGCAGGAGCTGGCCCAGAGCTAACCACAACAGGGGGGCTTTTCCGTGGACAGACGGATGCGCAGTCCCAGTTGGAAAAATTGGGATGCGCACTCAGCCCACATGAGATGTTGCTTCTGTCCGTGCGCAGGAAGCGAAATCTCATGTGCGGACGCTCGCATAGATTTTGGTGATTTTTCCCCATTTTTTTTTTACTTCCGTGCATGCGCGGAAGCAAAATGATCGAAACATTTAAATATATTAAAGGGTTAAATAAGGTCCAGGAGGAAAGTGTTTTTAATAGGAAAGTGAACACAAGAACAAGGGGACACAATCTGAAGTTAGTTGGGGGAAAGATCAAAAGCAACATGAGAAAATATTATTTTACTGAAAGAGTAGTAGATTCTTGGAACAAACTTCCAGCAGACGTGGTAGATAAATCCACAGTGACTGAATTTAAACATGCCTGGGATAAACATATATCCATCCTAAGGTAAAATACAGAAAATAGTATAAGGGCAGACTAGATGGACCATGAGGACTTTTTCTGCCGTCAGTCTTCTATGTTTCTATGTTTCTAAAAATATCGGCGAAAATTGCCAAACTCTCGCTTGCGGCATGTCCTCACACCAATGTCACTTTCAGCGCATGGACAGGAGCTGAATCTCAACTTGATGCATGCCCGCGCCCACACCAGCCAGTGAAGGACGGCATTTTTTTTTTTACTACTGCACTATGGGCATGGCTTATTTTGTGGGTGTGGCTTGCTGGCCATGTGACCAGGCGGGAGTGGCTTGATGAGCATGTGACCAGGGGGTAGCTTAAAGGTCAAGTGACTGGCTTAAAGGTGGCCGACTTGATGTCACTCACTTCAAGGGTTAGGGTTAGGGTGCCTGGCCTCTCCTCGCCTCAAAGAGATTCAATTTCCCTCTCTATTCACTATTACTGAACATCCAAAATATACTATTTAATTCTATGTATATATATATGCCCTGTGTGCACATACATATTACACACAGACACAGAAAAATATACGTTGTCTACTATATAAACTGTATGTGTATGTAGACACACACACATACATGCACAGCTCTTCTAAAATTATACACATTCAACCTCATTTACTGCAATAGGAAAAACGTACCCAGATCCCAGAAGGGAAAAGCATACGCACCAAAGATAGATTCCTTGTGTGTCCCATCACACTTGGCCAATAAAGAATTCTATTCTATTCTGTTCTGTTCTACTCTACTCTATTCTATTCTATTCTATTCTAATCTTTTCTTTTATGTACACTGAGAGCATATGCACCAAGACAAATTCCTTGTGTGTCCCATCACACTTGGCCAATAAAGAATTCTATTCTATTCTATTCTATTCCATTCTACTCCATTCTATTCTATTCTATTCTTTTCTTTTATATACACTGAGAGCATATGCACCAAGACAAATTCCTTGTGTGTCCCATCACACTTGGCCAATAAAGAATTCTATTCTATTCTATTCTACTCCATTCTATTCTATTCTATTCTATTCTAATCTTTTCTTTTATATACACTGAGAGCATATGCACCAAGACAAATTCCTTGTGTGTCCCATCACACTTGGCCAATAAAGAATTCTATTCTATTCTATTCTATTCCATTCCACTCCACTCCACTCCATTCTATTCTAATCTTTTCTTTTATATACACTGAGAGCATATGCACCAAGACAAATTCCTTGTGTGTCCCATCACACTTGGCCAATAAAGAATTCTATTCTATTCTATTCTGTTCTGTTCCGTTCCATTCCATTCCATTCTACTCTACTCTACTCTACTCTATTCCATTCTATTCTTTTATGTACACTGAGAGCATATGCACCAAGACAAATTCCTTGTGTGTCCCATCACACTTGGCCAATAAAGAATTCTATTCTATTCTATTCTATTCTATTCCATTCCATTCCACTCCACTCCATTCTATTCTATTCTAATCTTTTCTTTTATATACACTGAGAGCATATGCACCAAGACAAATTCCTTGTGTGTCCCATCACACTTGGCCAATAAAGAATTCTATTCTATTCTATTCCGTTCCGTTCCATTCCATTCCACTCTATTCTATTCCATTCCATTCCATTCTATTCTTTTATGTACACTGAGAGCATATGCACCAAGACAAATTCCTTGTGTGTCCCATCACACTTGGCCAATAAAAAATTCTATTCCATTCCATTCCACTCCACTCCACTCTACTCTACTCCATTCCATTCCATAATTTAATTCACATTTGGTCTTTAACCATCTCTTTTGTGCAAAAGTCTGGCTGTAACCAGCGATGGGCTCCTATGGGTAGGGTCATTATTACGGTTATTATCACAGTTATTATTCCCCCAAATCTCTCTGCCTTTCTGCAGGGACCTGGGGGCTGCAGGGCAGTGCCTGGAAGCCTTTGAGGCTGGAACGTGCTTGCAAGATCCCTGCGGATGGCTTCTCCTGGCTTCCTCGCCTGGGCTGCCCTCCTCCATCAGCTCTGAGCCAAGACGGAAATATCTGGAAGTGAGAAGTTTTCCTGATGGCCGGCCGTGTTCCCTTCTCCAGTGCGTTGGCCCAGAGGTCAGCACTACCAGTAGCAGCAGCAGCAACACAACAGGAAGCGACACAACCCCGACTTGGAAACGCTGGGAATTACGCAGCAGAGTGCCTGGCAAGAGGAGCCAACAAACCTCAGGGCTCTCCCCTCCGTGCAGCACTGCACACTCGCTGGCTTGCGCATGGTCTAGTCGTCTTCAATGGATGCCGGGCAGGAGCTGGAGACCAGATGTTGTCCCCCAGCGGAGCGAGGAGGTGACCCGATGGACAGAAGGGCATGGAGTTGAACCGTGAGTGCCAGCCTGGAAGGAGAGGGCAGGGCAGGGCACCCCAAAGCCAGGGATCCTTGGTCCTCTCTGAACATGGTTGGTTTAGAATAGAATAGAATAGAATAGAATTTTATTGGCCAAGTGTGATTGGACACACAAGGAATAGAATAGAATATCAGATTTGGAAGGGACCTTGGAGGTCTTCTAGTCCAACCCCCTGCTTGGGCAGCAAACCCTGCACTACTTCAGACAAATGGTTATCCAACATCTTCTTAAAAACTTCCAGTGTTGGAGGATTCACCACTTTTGGAGGCAAGCTGTTCCATGATTAATTGTTCTAACTGTCAGGAAATTTCTCCTTAGTTCTAAGTTGCTTCTCTCCTTGTTTAGTTTCCACCCATTGCTTCTTGTTCTACCCTCAGGTGTTTTGGAAAATAGGTTAACTCAGTGTTTTCCAACCTTGGCAACTTGAAGATATCTGGACTTCAACTCCCAAAATTCCCCAGCCAGCGTTTGCTGGCTGGGGAATTCTGGGAGTTGAAGTCCAAATATCTTCAAGTTGCCAAGGTTGGGAAACACTGGGTTAACTCCTCCTTCTTTGTGGCAACCACTGAGATATTGGAAGACTGCTATCCTGTCTCCCCTGGTCCTTCTTTTCATTAAACCAGCCATGCCCAGTTCTTACAACTTTTCTGCATATATTATAGCCTCCAGCCCCCTAATCACCTTTGTTGCTCTTCTCTGCATTCTTTCTAAACACCCTTTTTGCATCGTGGCGACCAAAACTGAATGTGGTATTCCAAGTGTGGCCTTACCAAGGCCTTATAAACTGGTATTAACACTTCATGTGATCTTGATTCTCTCCCTCTGTTAATGCAGCCTAGAACTGTGTTGGCTTTTTTGGCAGCTGCTGCACACAACTGGCTCATATTTAAATGGTTGTCCACTAGGAGTCCAAGGTCCCTCTCACAGTTACTACTGTTGAGCAAGGTACCACATATATTGTACCTGTGAGTTTTATTTGACTGAATACAACTTGGCTAGCCAGAAAGGAGGAGGAAGGTAGGGGAACGAAAGGGTCTATGGCCACCCTTAGTCCCAAGCAGATGGGAGGGTGTTCATTGCTGGAACTGGGCATGGCTAGTTTAATGAAAAGAAGGACCAGGGGAGACAGGATAGCAGTGTTCCAATATCTCAGGGGTTGCCACAAAGAAGAAGGAGTCAAACTATTCTCCGAAGCACCTGAGTATAGAACAAGAAGCAATGGGTGGAAACTAAACAAGAGGAGAAGCAACTTAGAAATAAGGAGACATTTCCTGACAGTTAGAAAAAATAACCAGTGGAACAGCTTGCCTCCAAAAATTGTGAATGCTCCAACACTGGAAGTTTTTAAGAAGATGCTGCATAGCCATTTGTCTGGTAAATCCACAGTCACTGAATTTAAACATGCCTGGGATAAACACAGATCCATCCTAAGATAAAATACAGGAAATAGTACAAGGGCAGACTAGATGGACCACGAGGTCTTTTTCTGCCGTCAATGTTCTACGTTTCTATGTTTCTAACTAGTGTAGGGTTTCCTGGCTAAGCAGGGGATTGGACTAGATGACCTCCAAGGTCTCTTTCGACTCTGTTGTTGTTGTTGTTGTTGTTGTTCTTATTCTTATTGTTATCATCATCATCATCATCATCATCATCATCAAAATACACTAATACATAGCAAACAAGATTGATATGCTGGATTTTGTATCACAATATCACAAGTCGAACACTTCCCAAGCATCTAGGACTGTGTGATGTATTTTTATGTGATGCGAACAGACCCAAGTATGGGGCACGTTTGCAACTGACAGGTCGTGATTTTGTCAATGTTTACTGTTTTCAAATACTGGCTGAAGCCTTTTGGCACAGCACCCAATTACTACTGTGACCACCATTATTATTATTATTATTATTATTATTATTATTATTATTATTATTATTATTACTTCAACAATACAACATAGCAAATGAGATCACTATGCTGGATTTTGTATTTCATCACCAGTCGGGCGCTTCCCAAGCACCTAGGACTGCGTGATGTAGCGGCGAATTATGTTTGCCGATCTCAGTAAAGTGGCCTTTTGCAATTGACAGATGGAGATTTTGTCAATTCCAATGGTTTTCAAATGTCCACCGAGATCCTTTGGCACTGCGGCCAGAGTGGCAAGGACCAGTGGGACCACTTTCACTGGCTTATGCCAGAGTAATTGCATTATTATTATTATTATTATTATTATTATTATTATTATTATTATTATTATCAACCATACAACACAGCAAATGAGATCACTATGCTGGATTTCGTGTTTCATCACCAGTCGGGCGCTTCCCAAGCACCTAGGACTGCGTGATGTAGCGGCGAATTATGTTTGCCGATCCCAGTAAAGTGGCCTTTTGCAATTGACAGATGGAGATTTTGTCAATTCCAATGGTTTTCAAATGTCCACCGAGATCCTTTGGCACTGCGGCCAGAGTGGCAAGGACCAGTGGGACCACTTTCACTGGCTTATGCCAGAGTAATTGCATTATTATTATTATTATTATTATTATTATTATTATTATTATTATTATCCATACAACACAGCAAATGAGATCATTATGCTGCATTTCGTATTTCATCCCCAGTCGGGCGCTTCCCAAGCACCTAGGACTGCATGATGTAGCGGCGAATTATGTTTGTCGATCCCAGTAAAGTGGCCTTTTGCAATTGACAGATGGAGATTTTGTCAATTCCGAGATCTTTTGGCACTGCGCCCAGCGTGCTAAGGATGATGATGATGATGAAAAAACAATGAAAATCAGACAAAGGTCAGTTGTGGTGTTATCGTAAGAAGACCATCTATTGATGGAAGCCACCAACAAAGTGTATCTTCTAATAATTCAATGTAAACTCGTGACTGTTTGCCCCTGTACATTTTAGCTACTTGTGGAATCGGGCACAAGCCTTTCTGTTTTGTGAGCGTGACCCCCATCAAACTCTAGCAGAAGATCCGTTAGTGAGTCCTTCCTCTGGTCTGTGTCCTTTGTCTCCTCCAGGGCTGCTGGTCTGTGTTGTATTCCTGTTCCAGATGAGACTCTCTGGGATGTGGCCCACGGAGCTTGTATGTGACAGGCGGCTGATCCAGAAATACGTGGCTGACGCTGTGGAAATGGAAGAAACGTTGGTGAGAAAGCAGCTGTCCAAGGGCACCGAGTTCGAAGGGAACTAGTTGCTCCTTCTTAGCCTGTTTCAGATGCTTTGGGGACTAGAATCACAGAGATGGAAGGGACCTTATAGGTCATCTAGTCCAATCCCCTGATCAAGCAGGAGACCCTATACCAGGAGTGTCAAACTCAAGGCCCGTGGGCCACATCCGGCCCACCAGGTGCTTAGATCTGGCCTGCAGGGCTGCCCTGGATTATCTATCTATCTATCTATCTATCTATCTATCTATCTATCTATCTATCTATCTATCTATCTATCTATCATCTATCTATCTATCTATCTATCTATCTTTCTATCTACCTATCTACCTATCTACCTATCTACCTATCTATCTTTCTATCTATCTTTCTTTCTATCTATCTATCTTTCTATCTATTATCTATCTATCTATCTATCTATCTATCTATCTATCTTTCTATCTATCTATCTTTCTATCTATCTATCTATCTTTCTATCTATCTATCTATCTATCTATCTATCTATCTATCTATCTATCTATCTATCTATCTATCTATCTATCTATCTATTAGATTTGTATGCTGCCCCTCTCCGCAGACTCGGGGCGGCTAACAACAATAGTAAAACAGCATATGACAAATCTAATATTTAAAATAGTTTTAAAAAACCCGTATTAAAAACAAAACACACAAACATACCATGCATAAATTGTATAGGCCCAGGGGGAAGGAATATCTCAATTCCCCCATGACTGACGACAGAGGTGGGTTTTAAGGAGCTTACGAAAGGCAAGGAGGGTGGGAGCAATTATGATCTCTGGAGGGGGATGATTCCAGAGGATCGGGGCCGCCACAGAGAAGGCTCTCCCCCTGGGCCACACCAACCGACATTGTTTTGTCGACGGGACCCAGAGAAGGCCAACTCTGTGGGACCTAATCGTTCACTGGGATTTGTGCGGCAGAAGGCGGTCCCGGAGATATTCTGGTCCAATTCCATGAAGGGCTTTATCGGTCATAACCAACACTTTGAATTGTGACCGAAAATTGATCGGCAACCAATGCAGACTGCGGAGTGTTGGTGTAACATGGGCATACCTGGGGAATGGCATACCAAGTTAACGTTCATATCAGATAGCATCGTAATCATATTAATATTATTGAAACGCCTTCTGCCGCACGAATCCCAGCGACCGGTTAGGTCCCACAGAGTGGGCCTTCTCCAGGTCCCATCAACAAAACAATGTCGTTTGGCGGGGCCCAGGGGAAGAGCCTTCTCTGTGGCAGCCCCGACCCTCTGGAACCAACTCCCCCCGGAGATTAGAATTGCCCCCACCCTCCTCGCCTTTCGTAAGCTCCTAAAAACCCACCTCTGCCGTCAGGCATGGGGGAACTGAGATATTCTTTCCCCCTAGGCCTTTACAATTTATGCATGGTAAGTTTGTTTGTATGTATGTTTGGTTTTAGAAATAAGGGTTTTTTAGCTGTTTTAGTATTGGATTTACATGTTGTTTTTATTCTGTTGTTAGCCGCCCCGAGTCTGCGGAGAGGGGCGGCATACAAATCCAATAAATAAATAAATTATTAATTGGATTCATATTATTGCTCTGTTTTTGTACTTGCCCCGAGTCCTTGGAGAGGGGCGGCATACAAAATCCAATTAAACGAATGAATGAAAGAATGAATGAAAGAATGAATGAAAGAAAGGCAGAAGTGAAATTTAGCCAGTCTCGAATTGATTTCTCTTCCGCTTTTATCCTGTTTTTGCAGAGCCAATGTGAAGAACTTCCTTTGCTCCTGGAACCTGTGCATTTACCCTTGGTGGGATTCAACCTTAGGTTGTGGAAAACAAAGACGGTAAGAACGTAGGCTATATGGATGTTATGGTTCTTTGGGCTGCATTGTCTGGGCCGCAAAGGTACTTTTCCAAAAGGCAACTGACTTTCTTCTGTGTTTTTTATCCTTGAAAACATTTTACTTCTCATCCAAGAAGCTTCTTCAGTTCTGACTGAATGGTAGGAATGGAAGGATTTATATTCTTTGCAGTCCTATAGTTGTTAGCAGATATGGCTTGCAGCTGGTACAGGCACTCTATAGAGCAGTGTTTCTCAACCTTGGCAGGTTGAAGATGTGTAGACTTCAACTCCCAGAATTCCCCAGCCAACAACACTGGCTGGAGAATTGTGGGAGTTGAAGTCCCAACATCTTCAAACTGCCAAGGTTGAGAAACACTGCTATAGGGTGTTAGCAAAAAGTTCAGAAGAGAAGGATTTAGGGGTAGTGATTTCTGACAGTCTCAAAATGGGTGAACAGTGCAGTCAGGCAGTAGGGAAAGCAAGTAGGATGCTTGGCTGCATAGTTAGAGGTATCACAAGCAGGAAGATGGAGATTGTGATCCCGCTATATAGAGCGCTGATGAGACCCCATTTAGAATCCTGTGTTCAGTTCTGGAGACCTCACCTACAAAAAGATATGGATCAAATTGAACGGGTCCAAAGACGGGCTACAAAAATAGCGGAAGGTCTTAAACATAAAATTTATCAGGAAAGACTTCATGAACTCCATCTGTATAGTATGGAGGACAGAAGAGAAAGGGGAGATGTGATCGAAACATTTAAACATGTTAAAGGGTTCAATAAGGTTCAGGGGGGAAGTGTTTTTAATAGGAAAGCGAACACAAGAACAAGGGGGCACAATCTGAGGTTAGTTGGAGGAAAGATCAGAAGCAATGTGAGAAAAAATTATTTTACTGAAAGACTAGTAGATCCTTGGAACAAACTTCCAGCAGACGTGGTTGGTAAATCCACAGTAACTGAATTTAAACATGCCTGGGATAAACATATATCCATTGTAAGATAAAATACAGGAAATAGTATAAGGGCAGACTAGATGGACCATGAGGTCTTTTTCTGCCATCAATCTTCTATGTTTTTATGGTAGTAAAACTGAAGATGTGTGCGCAACTGTGCATGAGTGATGGGTATATGCCCCCCCCAATGAAATTTGGCTTCTGCGCATGCACAGGAGTTGAAGTCCACCCCTCTTAAATTTGCTAAGGTTGCAACACAGTGTCCCTGAGATGGCACAATTACCGATTCTGTTTCAGAATGAAGTCAAGACACAGGAAATTCACCAAGCGCTGATCAAACTGATGGAGGGCATAGCCGCAGCCCAGCGATTGACCAACGCGACCTGCGTCCTGGTACGTCTTCAGCAGCTTTATGAGAAAGCCAACTTCTTCCTTCTGCATGTAAGGAGCTTCCAAGGGCAGGTGAGCCAAGCCCAGAATTGGTGGGAGCGGGTGGGACTGGTCTCTGAAGAAGCCACAGCATCATACGAGAAAGAGAATTCTATAGGGAATTAGAGCAGGGATCTCACACTCAATTTCATTGAGGGGCGCATTAGTGTTGTGTTTGGCCTGGGTGTTGGTGGGAGGGGGGGACAGGCGTGGCTGAGATAGGTATGGCCAGCTTGAGGTCACTTGTGTCAGGGGCACCTGTGAGGGCCAAGTGCTAAGGCAGGACCTTCAGGACCACAGACCTTCCGTCATTTTCATTATAATCTTCCTTCCTGCCTCCCACCCCTCTCTCCTTCCTTCCTTCCCTTCCCTCTCCTTCCTTCCCTCTTCCCTTCCTTCCCTTCCTCCCTTCATTCCTTTTCTTCCTTCTCTCCCTTCCTTTCCTTTCCATTGTTCCCTTCCTTCCTTCCCTCCCTCTTTCTTTCCTTCCCTCCCTCTCCTTTGTTCCTTTCCTCCCTTCTTCATTCATTTGTTCCTTTCCCTCCCTCCTTCTCTCCCTTCCTTCCTTCCCTTCCTTTTCTTTTTCCTTCCCTCTTCCCTCTTCCTTTTTCCTTCCCCCCTTTCCTTAGTTTTCCTTCCTTGCTCTCTTCCTCTCTTTCTTTCTTTTTCTTTCCCTTTCTCTTTCCCTGTCCCCTTTTGCATGCTCAATTTATTTTATTTATTTATTTTATTTATTTATTTATTAGATTTGTATGCCGCCCCTCTCCGTAGACTCAGGGCGGCTAACAACAATAATAAAACAGCATATGGCAAATCTAATATTTAAAATAACTAAAAACTCTTATTAAAAGCCAAACATATACACAAACATACCATGCATAAATTGTATAGGCCTGGGGGGGAAGGAATATCTCAATTCCCCCGTGCCTGACGACAGAGGTGGATTTTAAGGAGCTTATGAAAGGCGAGGAGGGTGGGGGCAATTCTAATCTCTGGGGGAAGCTGGTTCCAGAGGGTCAGGGCCGCCACAGAGAAGGCTCTTCCCTTGGGACCCGCCAGACGATATTGTTTAGTCGACGGGACCCAGAGAAGGCCTACTCTGGGGGACCTAACTGGTCGCTGGGATTCGTACGGCAGAAGGCGGTCCCGGAGATATTCTGGTCCGGTGCCATGAAGGGCTTTATAGGTCAAAACCAACACTTTGAATTGTGATGGGAAACTGATCGGCAAGCAATGCAGACTGCGGAGTGTTGGTGTAACATGGGCATACCTGGGGAAGCCCATGATTGCTCTCGCAATACAAAAAGAGGAAACATTTCTCCTCGTTTTCTTTTTAGTTTCTTTTGCTAGCAGGGGGCAGGGCGCACATGTGACCTCCCTGAGCTCAATTTTGGCTAGCAGGGGCACCACAGGGCTGGTCCTTTGCTGCTTCCAAGGTGACTCCACAAGCCAGATCTCAGCATCCCGTGGGCCAGATCCAATCCATGGGCCCTTTTCCCTCCGACACCCCTGATTTAGATAATGCAGAGAATTATGTAAAGCAAAACCAGGCATCGGTGTATTTGATGAATGCATGAAAAGTCAGGCTTAAATAAACCACGCCTGAAAATAAATTGGATGGCAGCTAATGAGTCAACATTGAACAGGAAGAATGGGTGGACAGTTCTCCTGAACTATTTAATGCAGTGCTTCTCAATTATTTTCCGCTAGCCCCCCCCCCAGTAAAAAGTAAACATTTCATGCCCTCCCAACTCTACTGGCCATCTGGTGGGACCCAGGGGAAGAACCTTCTCTGTGGTGGCCCCGGCCCTCTGGAATCAGCTCCTCCCAGGGATTAGGACCGCCCCACCCTCCTTGCCTTTCGAAAATTCCTGAAGACCCACCTTTGTCGCCAGGCATGGGAAAACTGATATACCCCTAGCTATTATGGTTTATGTAGTCTGTTAGGTTGTGTGATTGCTTTTCTTTTTATAATAAGGGTTTTAAATTGTTTTTAATATTAGATTTGTACATGGTGTATCGTTGTTGTGAGCTGCCCCGAGTCTTCAGAGAGGGGTGGCATACAAATCTAATAAATTATTATTATTATTATTATTATTATTATTATTATTATTATTATTATTATTATTATTATTATGTCAATACAACACAGCAAACAAGATCACTATGCTGGATTTCGTATTTCATCCCGTCGGGCACTTCCCAAGCACCTACGACTGCGTGATGTAGCGTCGAATTATGTTTGCTGACCCCAGTAAAGCGGCCTTTTGCAATTGACAGATGGAGATTTTGTCAATTCCGATGGTTTTCAAATGTCCGCCGAGATCCTTTGGCACTGCGCCCAGTGTGCCAAGGACCACTGGGACCACTTTCACTGGCTTATGCCAGTCGTTGCATTATCATCATCAATAATAAGTTATTATTATTATTACTGGGACAATTGTGCAATATTTGGCATGTTTTTGCTGAAAAAGCTCAAGCGACTTATTAGTGTGATTGGGGTGCAATGTGTTTAAGTGATGCCTTAATTTATTTGGCTTCATGCTGTCCGCTGCCAACATTTTTAGACACAGTAAACATACCGGTTTTTCTCCTCTCCCACAGTAGTCACAGTGAAGCCAAGCGCTACATATGCTTCGCCATCCTACTTTCAGCGGCAAAAAAAGCATGTTCCCCAGGGGTCATGCCCCCCACCCCTGGAATTGCTCCGCGCCCTCCTAGGGGGCCCGCCCTACTATTTGAGAAATACTATTCTAACCACATGAAGGTTGCTTGGTAGATGGTCTGACTGGTTTCTTCCAGGGGGAGATTCCCTTAACCACCGCTACCAATGCGCTGTGTGCGCAGCTTCAGGTCTATTGCGTGCGCGCGACCCATCGTGTTTTTGCTTCTGCACATGCATGGGAAGCAAAATCTCACAAGGGACGTGCGTGTGCAATTTCGGTGACTTTTTTTTGCTTCCACGCATTCTATTGCGTGCGCGCCCCCTCACGAGATATTCCGCGCATTCTATTGCGTGCGCGCCCCCTCACGAGATATTGCTTCCTGCGCATGCTCATAAGCTGGGACGTGCACACAAGAGAAAATGTGCAGTCCAACGCTCGCTACCGCTGCGCCGTCCTCATGCAATACTTGTTTCTTCTCTTTTTGTAGGAACGAAGCGTAACTACACAGCCGGAAAACGTCCCCAAACTGATTTCGACGAGAAGTCTTAGGACTGTCTTCTGGACCTACGTACAGCTTTTGCAAGGACAATTGAACTTCCTGTTCTATGACCTCCGGGAAGACGCCTGTACGGAGGACCATCAACCTGGGGTCGCCGTTTTTCCTTAGCACCTTGGCCACATCAAGCGGGCACTGACTGACCCTTCAGATTGGCTGGCCAGAGACACCTTACAAGTGCAGCTATTGGAGGGGGGAAATAGCCATCTGGACACGGGGCTGACCGAGCCCTCAACGTGGGGAGGGCTGGTACTACAAGGTGGGGGAATGGAGAAAAAGAGGAGGGGGCGTTGTGTTATCTCTGGAAATCACTGTTGGACAGCATCTGGTGCGCCCCAGTGCTCCGTTCCGGTAAGGAATTCTGGGATATATGCGCAGCTGCACGCCCCCGCCTGAGATTTGGCTTCTGCACATGCACACCAAACAAAATCTCGTGTGAGGAGGTGCGAGCAAGATTTCGGCAATTTTTGCCGATTTTTTTTTGCTTCTGCACATGTGCAGAAATATCGGTGAAAATTGCCAAAATCTTGCTCCTGCACGCATCCTGAGATTTCACTTGCTGCGCATGCGCGCAAGCCAAATTTCACGCCGATGCGCCCATTGAGCGCCCGTGACAGCTTTGGAGGTAGGAGGTAAGGCGCGCAACCCTTCGCTCCTGGAGATCCCAATTCTCTCCATCAAGTACCAGTTTGCTCCAGATGCCTGCAAAAAACTTAAGAAACCAAACTCAAGGCTTACGGAATTGGGCAAGTCTGGCTCTACTGCCTAAAATGGAACCCAAAACGTCAACATCTTTCTGGTGGGTGTTATCCCGGAATAAGCAGCTCCAATGAACTTCTTAAAATATTCATGACTAGGAGAGCCAGGGGTAGAAAGGTCAGCCAATAGACCTAGCAACTCACGTCAGCCAATGGGAGCTAACTACTGAATCTGTGCAGAGAATCGAAACTGAGAAACCTAAGGTTGGGTGTGACTCCAGTCTCTACTCTGCATTCTGAACTAGAAGCTGCTTGTCTTTTACCTTTTAACTGTTGCTATATGGAAGGAGAACTCTGCTAATGGTATTGTATATATATATGTGTGTGTTTATAAAGAAGTTATTGAATCTAACCGAGTCATTTGTGCGCGCTTCTGGTTTTATTTTACAACAAACTTTAACAGAACTCTACCAAAACTCAATGAAAAAGTTGAGGGCCTTCGGCCCATTTTATTTGACCAATTCCAGGCCATCAAGTCAGAATCAGCAGAGGGACCCCATTAATATCTCTTGTGTAAACCAACTTATTCGTAATGAAGGTGATTCTCTTATTAAATAGTTATGAAGGATGAAGAAGATATTTGGGCTTTATAAGGGCCCATTATTATTACGGTTGTTGTTGTTATTATTATTTCAACAATACAACACAGCAAACGAGATCCCTATGCTGGATTTCATGAGGCAGGATCAGATTCATGGATGACAAGTGTATCAGTGGTTATTGAAACGGATGTCCATGTGCCACCTCTATGTTGGTTGAGGCAGGCAGGGTTCCCTTTGGGTACCATTTGTTGGGGGTCAGGGAAAAGGGAGGGTTTTGCCTTTTCCTTCTGCTCAAGATCCCCATGGACAATTGGTGGGCCACTGTGTGACACAGAACGCTGGACTCGATGGGCTTTGGCCCGATTCAGCATGGCTCTTCTTAGGTTCTTATGTTCTAAAGAGATACAGAAGCTTCTTCTGGTACATAGCCCAGACAATCATAAAAATCCCTAAAAAACATTTATTTGAGTTTTTTAAAAAAAGAATATAGATTATGCCTATAGGAGTTAGGTTCAGGAGTTAACTTCTTTTGCTTTGCGATTTAGACCAAAACATTATTTTAAAAAATAAAGCCCAGTTTACCAGAAACGTCAGTGTTGCTTTTGTAGAAAAATACACTGTAAAACAGACCACCTCGTCAAAAGCGTATAGTTTTCGGCACCAGGAAGTAACACTCTTCAGCTTTCAAAGGGATGTTGCCATGTAGCCTGGCAGCTTCTTCTTAAAACCATGAAGGGCCCTGGGAAAATGCCATGGGGAAAACAAATTATCCATGCAGGGGCTGCTGAGACGGTGGAGAACATCAGAAGGATGCTTCGAATTCGTTGCCCAACGCTTCTGAAGCAGAGGAACCAACGGAGCTGTGTGGTTTTCGGAAATGTTCCACGGTGCTCATCGAGCCTCCCACCATTTGGTGGCAGAAGCTGCTTCAGAAGGCTAATTTCTTCATCAGAAGGTAGACCCTTGAATCCACTTCAAAGCCGTGCAGATTGTTGGCATCTCCCTGGAGTCTCATGAGGAGGCCGCCGTAGGAGACGTAGGCAGAGCTGGACGAACGGAGAGAGAGAGAGAGAAGGATGAGATGGAAGAACGGCACCCGTCTTGCAATTGCAAAGAGATTAAATGTCCTGAACCGGTCAAACTGCCGGTGCTTCTAGAGTGGTGCTTCTCAACCCTGACTGCTTGAAGATGTGTGTGGACTTCAACTCCCAGAATTCCCCAGCTGGGGAATTCTAACAATTGAAGTCCACACATCTTCAAGCTACCAAGATTGAGAACAGGGTGTCCAGGGGGAAAGCATTTTGAAATTCCCTGACATTTTCCCTGTAATTTGCGATCTAGTTAAGGTGTGGTCATAGATGACGTCATACCAAACGGCTAACCAATCGCTAGCTGAGGAAGCAAGTTGTTGCCAGTTATGCTCATTTTTGCTTGACTCTGCCAGGCAGTGCGATCCATTTTACGTGATTTTTCCCTGACTTTTAAATATTTAAATATTTTATTAAATTTTATTTTATTTAATTTATTTATTTATTATATTTATTTATTTATTTATTTATTTATTTATTTATTATTTAGATTTGTATGCCGCCCCTCTCCGCAGACTCGGGGCGGCTCACAGCAAAAAACAACAAATCATGACAAATCCAAATAAATTTAAAAGATTTAAAAAGATTTAAAAAGAACCCCATTTACTAACATACACACACACAAACATACCATGCATAAATTAGACATGCCCGGGAGAGGTGTTTCAGTTCCCCCATGTCTGACGACAAAGGTGGGTTTTAAGGAGTTTACGGAAGGCGGGGAGAGTAGGGGCAGTTCTAATCTCTGGGGGGAGTTGGTTCCAGAGAGTCGGGGCCGCCACAGAGAAGGCTCTTCCCCTGGGGCCCGCCAACCGACATTGTTTAGTTGTTTATTTATTTATTTGTTTGTTTATTGATTGATTTATTGGATTTGTATGCCGCCCCTCTCCGCAGACTCGGGGCGGCTAACAACAATGATAAAAAACAACATGTAACAATCCAATTAATAAAACAACTAAAAACCCTTATAGTAAAATCATACATACACACAAACATTCCAAGCATAACTTGTAATGGCCATGGGGAAAAGAATATCTTAACTCCCCCATGCTTGGCGATAAAGGTGGGTCTTGAGTAATTTGCGAAAGACAAGGAGGGTGGGGGCCGTTCTAATCTCTGAGGGGAGTTGATTCCAGAGGGCCGGGGCCGCCACAGAGAAGGCTCTTCCCCTGTTTGGTCAGCGGGACCCGGAGAAGGCCAACTCTGTGGGACCTTATCGGCTGCTGGGATTCGTGCGGTAGAAGGCGGTTCCGGATGTATTCTGGCCCAATGACATGTAGGGCTATAAAGGTCATTACCAACACTTTGAATTGTGACCGGAAACCGATCGGCAGCCAGTGCAGGCCACGGAGTGTTGCAGAAACGTGGGCAAAATCTAGGAAGCCCCACGATGGCTCTCGTGGCCGCGTTCTGCTTGATCTGAAGTTTCCGAACACTCTTCAAAGGTAGCCCCATGTAGAGAGCGTTGCAGTAACCGAACCTCGAGGTGATGAGGACATGAGTGACTGTGAGCAATGACTCCCTGTCCAAATAGGGCCGCAACTGGTGCACCAGGTGAACCTGGGCAAACGCCCTCCTTGCCACAGCCGAAAGATGATGTTCCAAAGTCAGCTGTGGATCGAGGATTGTTTTTTTCCCCTGATTTATTCCGGGTTTTTTTTTCAGAAATTCTCTGATAATTCCCTGATATTTCCCGAACCGCCGATTTCCCTGAAGAGCTTAGAAAAAGCTACAGAGTATAAGGTGCGCCCAAATTTTCAGCCTCTTTTAGGGGGAAAAATACAGTGTTTCAGAAAAGGACACTTACAGGCGCGTGGCTGCTTCCGTTGATGTCTCGTCGCCCTCAATCCTGTATACCTTCCCATACATCACGTATTCAAACTGGTCCGCCCTGTGGATAAGAAGACCCAGTCAAAGAAGGGAACAAACATTAAAATACCAGAAACACCAAAAACGAAGGACCGCGTTCCGCATCAATCCAAAATTCAAGGCTTCCCTCTATGACATACAGAAATCAAAGTATTCTTTGAGGAAGAGCAAAAAAATCCCTAGGAGTTGAATTCTTATGTTATCATTCTATGGCTCTGCACATTTACGACTGGATTACACAGAGTCCTTGAGTTACGACCACCACTGAAGTCAACATTCATATTGCTAAGTGAAAGACTTAAGTGAGTTTTGTCCCACTTTATCACCTTTCTTAAGTGAATCACTGCATTTGTTGTTAGTAACATGGTTGTTAAGTGAATCTGGATTTCCCCATTGCCTTGGCTTGTCAGAAGGTCGCAAAAGGGATACTGTAACCGTGATAAATATGAATCAGTTGCCAACAGTCTGAATTTTGATCATCAATGGTTGTAAATGTGAAAAACGGTCATAAGTCACTTCTTTTCCAGTGATGTTGTAACTTGAACAGTAACTAAATGAAATGTTGTAAGTCGAGGACTACCTATATTTCAGGTTCTATTGTCGTTCATTGTGATCGAGTAATGGAACTCAAGCACATCATTAAGCACAACTAAACAAGGAGAAGCAACTTAGAACTAAGGAGAAATTTCCTGACAGTCAGAACAGTTGATCAGTGGAACAGCTTGCCTCCAGAAGTTTTGAATGCCCCAACACTGGACGTTTTTAAGAAGATGTTGGATAACCATCTGTCAGAGGTAGTGTAGGGTCTCCTGCCTAAGCAGGGGGTTGGACTAGAAGATCAGCAAGGTCCTTTCCAACTCTGTTGTTGTTATTATTATTATGGGACTGGAGGTTAAAACACATGAAAAATCATTACAGGAACTGGGTAGATCTAGTTTAATGAAAAGAAGGACCAGGGGAGATATGATAGCAGTGTTCCAATATCTCAGGGGCTGCCACAAAAAAGGAGTCAAGCTATTCTCCAAAACACCTGAGGGTAGAACAAGAAGCAATGGGTGGCAACTAAACAAGGAGAGAAGTAACTTAGAACTAAAGAGACATTTCCTGAACAATTAATCCATGGAACAGCTTGCCTCCAGAAGTTGTGGATGCTCCAACACTGGAAGTTTTTAAGAAGATGTTGGATAACCATCTGTCTATAGTGTAGAGTTTCATGCCTAAGCAGGGGTTGGACTAGAAGACCTCAAGGTCCCTTCCAATATTCTATTCTACTCTATTCTATTTCTACTCTACTCTATTCCATTCCCAGCTTGACCTACCTCACAGGATTGCCATGAAGATTTGAGGTAGAGGAGGGGAAGGCATACATTTTCAAACTAGCCTGACATCCTAGAATCATGGTAATATTTGTTCCTCTACATCAGAGGTCTCCAAACTAGGCAACCTTAAGACTCGTGGATTTCAACTCCCAGAATTCTCCAGCCAGCGAGGGAGAAGCCCCTTATGATTACTTTAGACTAGATTTAAAAACTCAAAGTTTGGATGAGACCGAAAAAAAATTAGATCTGTGACAACCGCTGTATTTTCTTTACACTGGCCTCCACCCTGGGCTCTGCAGAAAAGGCTTTGGTCACCTGGAGGGTCTATCATCTGTAGGATTATATTCGCCGTCATCCAACGTCCCATCTTCGTACAGAGTGCTGGCTATCACAAGGCGGAATTTGTCTCCTGCAATGCAAGAAATGATAAAAACATTAGAGGTGAAATACAAAATGCAAAAGAAAAAAAAAAAGAAAAAATTGTCTATGAATCAGACTCTCCAGATTTAATCCTCAGTGGAGGAAATGTGGAAGTCCAGGTATGTTAAGGTCCCTAATAACATTTGGGGAAAATCCCAGTGTAGGACTTGAAAAGAATTGTGCACGAATGACCAGAATAGGGTTTTCTTGAGTTAAACACCTCAAGAAACATTGGAAGACAAACCCCGGAATCTATTACTTGACATAACACTTATTTACTGCATATGGAAATGCTAGATCTGATCAGGGTTTTCTAAATAGGACTTGGCATGCTTTATTGTGTCAAGTCTCTTTGATTTGTTATTACATTTATTAATTTTTATGCCACCGATCTTCCCTTACTAGGGATCCTGGGCAGCTTTAATTCATGATTCAATGCATCACTACTCAGTTACTCATCCCAGTGACCAGTTAGGTCCCACAGAGTTGGCCTTCTCCGGATCCCGTCGACTAAACAATGCCGTCTGGCGGGACCCAGGGGAAGAGCCTTCTCTGTGGTGGCCCCACACTCTGGAACCAACTCCCCCCAGAGATCAGAGTTGCCCCCATCCCCCTTGCCTTTCGTAAGCTCCTTAAAAACCGCCTCTGTTGTCCCCCATGACTTATAAAATTTATGCTTGGTATGTCTGTATGTATGATTGGTTTCTCAAATTAGGGTTTCTTAATTTAACTTAAACTTAAATATTAGATTTGTTTATATTGTCTTATTATTGTTGTGAGCCGCCCCGAGTCTACGGAGAGGGGCGGCATACAAATCTAATAAATAAGTAAGTAAGTACCGTAAGTAAGTAAGTAAATAACGCAAACCTAGAATATTCTAATTCAGTGATGGCAAATCTTTTCGGCACCAAGTACCCAAACTGGAACTCATATGCATATATGCACACGTTGGAGCACCAGAAACCCAAAGACCAGCTGGCCGGTGTGCACATGCCTTTTTTTGGAGCATTTTTTGGGCTGTTTTCAGGCACTCAAGCACCCACGAAGACCAACTGGCTGGCGCTCATCAGAAGAGCAGCTGGCGACAGTGAGCGTGCCCACATAGAGGGCTCTGCATGCCACCTCTGGCACGTGTGTCATAGGTTCACCATCATGGCTATAGATGTTGCTATTGTTCTTCTAATAATAAGCAAAAATATTTACGAAGTGTCCTTGGTGCTTTTAAACAGGGTGTCCAGGGGGAAAGCATTTTGAAATTCCCTGATATTTCCCTGGCATTTCCCTGTAACTTGAAATCTAGTTAAGGTGTGGTTGCAGATGAAGTCATACCAAATGGCTAAGCCATGGAGAAATATCAGTAGCTGTGGAAGCAAGTTGTTGCCACAGTTATGTTCATTTTTGCTTGACTCTGCCAGGCAGCGCAATCCGGGTTTTTTTAATATGATTTCCCCTGACTTTTAAACATTTTAATACAGTTTGTCCCCCCCTCGATTTATTATTATTATTATTATTATTATTATTATTATTATTATTATTATTATTAATTAGATTTGTATGCCGCCCCTCTCCGTAGACTCGGGGTGGCTCACAACAGTGATAAAAACAATACATGGTAACAAATCTAATAATTAAAATCTAAAATAGCAGTTTTACATTAAAAAGTCTAAAAAGAAAAGGGAAAAAAACCCCCAATAGATAAAATAGATACACACAGTCATATCATGCACATATTCCGTTTTGTTCACGAATTCCCTGATAATTCCCTGATATTTCCAGAACCACCGATAATTCCCCGATTTTCCTGTTTTCCAGGTTTGCTGGATACCGTTTAAAGCTTTGTTGTTTGCCCTCAAGATAAATCATTTATCTTTTACATACCATTTAAGAAAAAGGAAACAGACACAAACACACCCTTTTCAGCAGCCAACTCCCAAATAAGTGGGGATTAACCCCAAGCCACCAAGCAAAAACGAATGCCCTAATTAAGGAACTCCCAAGGAGAAAGCCACACCTCATCAACAGGATATTGTCTTATTAACAAAGAATAAAGCAAGCTACTGTATATAAAGATTATACAGTGTACTGTATATTGAGATTGGATCAACATTTCTCATCTGTAGCTCTTCACACGGTCACTCATGCCCTTATTACGGCTCAACTACTGCAATGAGCTCTACATGGGGATACCCCTGAAAAACGTTTGGAGACTTAGTCCAGAATGCAGCCGGGCAAGCTGTTGTGGTTGCACCTAGGTACACCCACATCACACCAACTCTCCGCAAGCTTGCACTGGCTCCCAATCAGTCTCCAGACACAATTCAAGGCGTTGGTCATCACCTATAAAGCCCTACATTGCTTAGGGCCAGACTATCTTCGAGACCACCTCCTATTGTATTTTTTTTGTTTTTATTTGTTGTAAGCTGCCGAGAGTACTTGAGGAGTTGGGCGGCATATAAATTAGATTAATAAACAAACAAAAAAAACAAACAAACAAACAATAAAGCAAGCTACTGTATATAAACAAATAATAAAGCAAGCTACTGTATATAAACGAAAAATAAACTCCACTCTGAATAGTACTGATGGTGTTACTTAGTTGGATAATGAAAAGTTTGCAAACAATCAAGCTCAGAGAGCACCAAAACTTCACATTTCAACCTGAGGTACATATATCAGTGAAAATCTTATGTTGCAGGGGGAAAAAAACACCATCCAAATGTATTTAATAAGGATATAGGAATTCAAGAAACATTGCTAGCTTACCGAGATCGACTGGATAGATCTGTACATTCACATCGAGGATCAGATCCATTTTGAAGGACTCGCTCTCACAGTGCAGCCGGGAAACTAAAGATATACCAGGATATTAGTGGTAGAAAGGTAAAATCTTGAAGAAAGATGTTTAAATGTCACTCAAAAAGTGTGTGAGGCTTATGGGAAAGTCTCCAGTTCATCCAAATTTTCTACGGCGTGCTGAAAATTCTTCAACACTGTTGAACTGAATAATATATATGTGTGTGTGTGTGTAACATATTTTTGCTGAATTGAAAATGAAGGGAGACTAGTATAGATCTATTTCGAGGTTGTTTCCCGTCCTTTGACAGAAAAAACCCCACACACATATATATATGGTTATATATTTTTGCTGATAAGTGAAAAGGAAGGTTCGATAGAAAATCAACCAATATATATATAATTATGGGTTTTTAGCTTTTTTAAATATTAGATTTGTATTTTACATTGTTTTTACTATTGCTCTGAACTGCCCCGAGTCTGCGGAGAGGGGCGGCATTCTAATTAATTAATTAATTAAATACATAAATATATACATAAATAAAATATATAATTTTTATGCTCAAAACAACCCTGTGAGGCAGGCTACACCAAGAATCAGAAAATATTCTACGCGTTGTGCTGCATAAATGAAGCCAGTCCCTGTCCCCCCCAAATCTCCTGTATTTCCAGAATGTATTTGCCCCAAAAGTCATGTTTTTCCAAACTTGAGTTGCGTTCACGGGGGGAGGGGGGGATTTCACAGACAACGAACCCATCAACAACTTCCCCATTTAGATTAGATTATTTATTAGAGTTGGAAGGTACTCATAGGTCATCTAGTCCAACCCCCGTGATCAAGCAGGAATCCCTACACCATTTCGGATGATTTTTAAAGCACTTGCAACTTCAATTTGCAATAGCAGCTCGCCTCCAATTGAAAAATCGAGAGATGCGACGCTCTCCTTTGGAGGACCTGCGGCTGCACACAGGGTATCCAGGGAGAAAGCATTTTGAAATTCCCTGACATTTCCCTGTAACTTGCGATTTAGTTAAGATGACGTCATAGCAAATGGCTAAGCCGTGGAGAAATATCGGTAGCTGAGGAAGCAAGTTGTTGCCACAGTTATGTTCATTTTTGCTTGACTCTGCCAGGAAGCAGGATCCTGGCAATTTTTACATGATTTTTCCCTGACTTTTAAATATTTAAATATGCTAAAGGGTTAAATAAGGTTCAGGAGGGGCGTGTTTTTAATAGGAAAGTGAACCCAAGAATAAGTGGGCACAATCTGAGGTTAGCTGGGGGAAAGATCAGAAGCAACGTGAGAAAATATTATTTTCCTGAAATAGTAGATGCTTGGAACAAACTTCCAGCAGACGTGATTGGTAAATCCAGTCACTGAATTTAAACATGCCTGGGATAAACATATATCCATCCTAAGATAAAATACAAATTTATTTATTTATTTATTTATTTGATTTTTATGCCGCCCTTCTCCTTAGACTCAGGGTGGCTTACAACATGTTAGCAATAGCACTTTTTAACAGAGCTAGGCTATTGCCCCCACAGTCCGGGTCCTCATTTTACCCACCTCGGAAGGATGGAAGGCTGAGTCAACCTTGAGCCGGTGATGAGATTTCAACCACTGACCTTCAGATCTTCAGTCAAAATACAATATAGGGGCAGACTAGATGGACCATGAGATCTTTTTCTGCCATCAATCATCTATGTTTCTATGTTTAATAGTTTGTTCCCCCCCCCAATCTATTCAAGTTTTTTCCTGATAATTAATAAATAAATTCCCTGATAATTCCCTGGACACCCTGTGCTCAGCAGCGTGAAAGCCTGTCCTACCTCACAGGGCTGTTGTTGGGGGATGAAGGGAGAGACGGGGCAGAACCACTTAGGCCTCTTGGGAAGCCCAACGGAGGGATAATTGGGGGAGGAAGAAAGGGAAGGAAGGAAGGCGAGCGGAGCCCCACCCCGGTCGAATTTCTTGCCCTCGGGGTCGATATCCTTCACGTCGAAGATGTCTTCGAAGAGGATGCCCGCCATGTCGACGAGGAAGAGAAGGCCGAACGAAAAGATTCAAAAGCAAGGGAGGGCAGAGCCGAGTGTCGCCCCAGCCCTCTGCTAGGAGCCAGAGCCGGTCACACAATTCCACGCGACCGCACGTGAAGCATCCACACGTTCCAGACGATGCGTGAAACGCCGGGAAATTCGCGCTCTTCCGCTTCCGGCGCAGGCGCCCGATGATGACATCGGAGGACCGAAGTCGCCTCAGCCGCCATGTTGTTCCCGGGAGAAAAGGCCGTGAAGGGAGGGGCGGAAAGGAGGAAATAAAAAAAAACGAACAGCGCTTTAACACTGTCAAACTATTTACTAAGTCTGCACTGCTACTAGTTTTTTTCCCATTGTTCCTATCACCCATTTCCTCCCACATGACTGTAACTTGTTCCTTGCATCCTTAAGAGTATTAATATTGTCTCCTCATTGCTTATTTGACTCCTATGACAATCATTAAGAGTTGTAATTCATGATTCTTGACAAATGTATCTTTTTCTTTTATATACGTACACTAACAGCTTATGCACCAAGACAAATTCCTTGGTGTCCAATCACACTTGGCCAATAAAATATTCTATTCTATTCCTATTCTATTCTTCTCTATTCTATTCTTCTCTATTCTATTCTTCTCTATTCTATTCTATTCTAATTCTATTATTGTATTGTTATATCTTACATATATCTTAGGTACTTGACAAAACAAGTAAATAAATAAAAAATGCTGTTATCGCTGCAAAGTAGCCCTCAACTTTAGACCACAACTGAGTCCCCAAACTTCTGTTGCTAACCAAGACAGTCATTCAGTGAATTTTGACCCATTTTACCACCTTTTTTTGCCACAGTGGTGAAGCGAACCAGCATAGGTGTTAAATGAGTCATACGCTTGGTAAGGGAATTCCGGCTTCCCCATTGATTTTGCTTGTCAGAATGTCACAAAAAGGGATCACATGACAAATCCCCACCCCACATTGCAACCTTTATAAATATGAATTGCCAAGCATCCAAAGTTTGATCATGTGGGATGCTGCAATGGTCCTAAGTCACTTTTTTCCAATGCCATTGTAACTTTGAATGGTCACTAAATGGAACTGTTGTAACTCGAGGACTACCCAGCTGAAGCCTCCTCCAAATCTCTTCTGGCAGGTCATTCATTCCTGACAGGCCAGGAATAAATCAGAATCGGAATAGACCAGAAAGGGACCTTGGGGGTCTTCTAATCCAGCCCTCTGCTCAAACAGGAAACCCTGATTTATACCATTTCAGATATTATTATTATTATTATTATTATTATTATTATTATTAATAATAATTTATTAGATTTGGATGCCGCCCCTCTCCTTAGACTCGGGCGGCTCACAACAAAATAGTGACAGTGTAACAAATGAATAGTAAAAACATTCTAAAACCCAACATTGGAACCATACAACACAATCATACCATGCGTAAACTGTATAAGCCTGGGGGATATCTCAGCTCCCCCATGCCTGGCGACATAAGTGGGTCTTTAGTAACTTACAAAAGGCGGTTCTAATCTCCGGGGGGAGTTGATTCCAGAGGATGGGGGCCACCACAGAGAAGGCTCTTCCCCTGGGGCCCACCAGACGACATTGTTTAGTCGACGGGACCCGGAGAAGGCCAACTCTGTGGGACCTTATCGGTCACTGGGATTCGTGCAGCAGAAAATGGTCCCGAAAGTATTCTGGTCCAATGCCATGTAGGGCTTTATAGGTCATTATCAACACTTTGAATTGTGACCGGAAACTGATCGGCAGCCAGTGAAGGCCGCAGAGTGTTGGAGAAACAAGGGCAAATCTAGGTAGCCCTATGATAGCTCTCCTGGCTGTGTTCTGCACGATCTGGAGTTTCTGAACACTCTTCATAGGTAGCCCCATGTAGAAAGCGTTGCAGTAGTCGAACCTCGAGGTGATGAGGGCATTTGAAAAAGTGAAGCCTCTTCTTAAAAACCTCCATTAATGAAGCAACCCAGAGAAGGGCCACATTTACCTTTCCCTACCGGATCAGTCCCGGAGGCTGGCGTGCGTTTGTGTGTGTGTGGGGGGTGGGTGGGGGGGTGGCAGGCATAGAAACATAGAAGACTGACAGCAGAAAAAGACCTCATGATCCATGTAGTCTGCGCTTATACTATTTTCTGTATTTTATCTTACAATGGATCTATGTTTATCCCAGGCATGTTTAAATTCAGTTACTGTGGATTTATCTACCACGTCTGCTGGAAGTTTGTTCCAAGCATCTACTACTCTTTCAGTAAAATAATATTTTCTCATGTTGCTTTTGATCTTTCCCCCAACTAACTTCAGATTGTGTCCCCTTGTTCTTGTGTTCACTTTCCTATTAAAAACATTTCCCTCCTGGACCTTATTTAACCCTTTAACATATTGAAATGTTTCGATCATGTCCCCCCTTTTCCTTCTGTCCTCCGGACTATACAGACTGAGTTCATGAAGTCTTTCCTGATACGTTTTATGCTTAAGACCTTCCACCATTGGCATGTGCACCCCCAGGTGAGAATTTGCTTCTGCACATGTGAAAATTGCTGAAATCTCACGCGAGGAAGGCCGAAAATCACAGATTTTCACTGATTTCTTTGGTTCCGCGCATGAGCGGAGGCAAATTCCTGCACGGCAGGCATGCGCAGATGTGCATGCATTGCCATTTCCACTAACGGATCGGGCGATCCCAAGCGTACCTGGGTCAGGTCAATACTGAAGCATCCACAACTTCTGAAGTTTCCACTGGTTAATTGTTCTCGCTGTTAGAAAGCTTCTCCTTAATTCCAGGTTCCTTCGCTCCTTGACCAGTTTCCATCCGTTGTTTCTTGTTCTGCCCTTTGGTGCTTTGGAAAATAAGTTGATCTCCCTTATATTTGTGGCAGCCTCTCAAATATTGGAATACTGCCATCATGTCCCCCCTAGTCCTTCTTTTCTCTAGATTAGCCAAACCCAAATTCTGCAATTGTTCGTCATAGGTTTTAGCTTCCAGTCCATCATCTTAGTTGCTCTAATGCAGTGTTTCCCAACCTTGGCAACTTGAAGATATTTGGACTTCAACTCCCAGAATTCCCCAGCCAGTAGCTGGCTGGGGAATTCTGGGAGTTGAAGTCCAAATATCTTCAAGTTGCCAAGGTTGGGAAACACTGGTCTAATGGGCTCATTCTCCCTTGATCTTAAAGGCTTTAACCATAGATTTTTCCCGTCACCCTACTAGGTTTTTTTTAAGAGAAAGGGCTAAAATTGAAAGTCTCCCTGTAGAGCTAATTATTGTTTTTCTCCCTTGAATTTCTGCTCAGGCAGAAACCTATCAAGAAAACAATGCATTATGGAGTGATACCAAAATATTTCTCCGTATTGAATTTTTACATTGGGACTAGTGTCTTCTGGGTGGGCATAATTAAAACCGTTCTGTATCATTAACCACATTGCCAAAGTTCTATACACCTCTGAAAGGTCTCAATTATAAAGTACAAAACAGGAGAGGTAGATTTGCACATCATAATTTCCCAATGTGGAGTTTTACGGGTTATAATTTAATGTGAAGTGTGATCTCCCTGCAGGACTGATTTATTCCATAGTAAATGCAATAAACCTACCTTTTCAAAGTGCTTCCCCCCCCCCTCAGGCATTGAGGATATTTATGAGCCCATCTTGAATGCTTTACTTTGGTTGTTGAATAGGCCTTTTATTATGTTGGATCTGCATTATTTATATTTGTTATATTTTCAACCTGCTTTTTTAATGTATAATTTTGGTCAGGGTTTAATGTAGAATTTTGTGTTTTCTCTACAACAATGGTAGGTGAGTTAGGCTTTAAAGTATGTGGACTTAAGTCCCAGAATTTCCCAGCCAGAATGCTAATTAGGGAATTCTGGGGGTTGGAATGCACATACTGTATCTTAATGTTACTAAAATTGAGAAACACTACATCTATGTACTGTATCTACAGATCTATATTTATTTTTGGTGGTGTGTTTACATAGTGTGTATATACAGACACCCAAGTAGTAGTAGTAGTAGTAGTAGTAGTAGTAGTAGTAGTAGTGGTAGTAGTAGTAGTAATAATAATAATAATAATAATAATAATAATAATAATAATAATAATAGATTAGATTAGATTAGATTAGATTAGATTAGATTTATTGGATTTATATGCCGCCCCTCTCCGCAAACTCGGGGCGGCTCACAACAATGGTAAAAACAATACATAATAACAAATCCAATACTCACCAATCCAATTACAATTTTAAGCTAAAAAATTCATAAAAAACAACCCCAGAATATTAAAAAACAAGCACACAATCAATCTAACACCAAAACAACATGGGCAAGGGGGAGATGTTTTAGTTCCTCCATGCCTGACGGCAGAAGTGGGTTTTAAGGAGTTTGCGAAAGGCAAGGAGGGTGGGGGCAATCCTAATCTCAGGGGGGAGCTGGTTCCAGAGGGTCGGAGCCGCCACAGAGAAGGTTCTTCCCCTGGGTCCCGCCAGACGACATTGTTTAGTCGATGGGACCCAGAGAAGGCCAACTCTGTGGGACCGAACCGGTCGCTGGGATTCGTGCGGCAGAAGGCGGTCCCGAAGGTATTCTGGTCCGGTGCCATGAAGGGCTTTATATATAATAATAATAATAATAATAATAATAATAATAATAATAATAATAATAATTTATTAGATTTGTATGCCGCCCCTCTCCGAAGACTCATATACCCATATACACAAATATTATCCATATACATTAGACACACATAAATATACCCATAATACATTAAATATTGCACACTGCCTACAGTCAGTTTTGTGAGATGCAACTATACAAATTTAGAGTAGAACAGCAGAGTTGGAAGTGGGGTCTTGTACTCCAACCCCCTGCTTAGGCAGGAAACCCTATAGCATTTCAGACAAATGGTTATCTAATCTCATCTTTAAAACTTCCAGGGTTACAAAATGTGCAACTTCTGCAGGCAAGCTGATTATTGTTCTAACTGTCAGGATATTTATCTGAAATGTTCTAAGTTGCTTCCTCCTTGTTTAGTTTCCACCCATTGCTTCTTGTTCTATCCTCAGGTGCTTTGGAGGATAGTTTTACTCCCTCTTATTTGTGGCAACCCTTGAGACTTCTTTTCATTAAATTAGACATTGGGAACTTAATAATATAAATTTGGGAACAAATTTCTCGTGTGTCCAATCACACTTGGCCAATAAAGAATTCAATTCAATTCAATTCCATATTCAATTGCATATGTTTGTGCATTATATATATATATATATATATATATATATATATATATATATATATATATATATGTGCATTTTATATATACTGTATATATATAATATATGCATTTTATATATATATATATATATATATATATATATATATATATATATATATACACACACACACACACACACACACACACACACACACACACACACATAAATTGTCTGTCTGTATGTGTAAATGTACATATGTATATACGGTACATTGCTCCAAAAAATAAAAAATAAAGGGAACTCTCAAAGAACCCATCCTAGATCTGAATGAATGAAATATTCTCATTGAATACTTTGTTCTGAACAAAGTTGAATGTGCTGACAACATGTGAAATTGATTGTCAATCAGTGTTGCTTCCTAAGTGGACAGTTTGATTTCACAGAAGTTTGATTTACATGGCGTTATATTGTGTTGTTTAAGTGTTCTCTTTATTTTTTGGAGCAGTATATATTATATGTATCTCTGTATGTATATAAATTTATATCCATACATATACTACAAATGTATTTTATACAGTAAACCACACAGACACACACAGTAGAATAGGTTTTGGCATTAACCTATTCCGAATTCCTGTGCTTGTCGTCCTTTCGGTCGTTTCCGCTCTTCGCCTTCTCGGGAAGCAACAGAAACGGAAGCCGCCAAGTCTGGGGAAGGTCGTTTTTCCTCCCCCCGTTTCCAACTTAGTACCTTCCATTCGCTCCCGCTTCCAGGGGCCTGCGGGCCGGCCCAAAGTGCTCCCGCGGGGGTGGGGGGTGGGTTGGCCGTCCAGCCAAGCCTCCGCTCCCAGCCCCGGTCATTCCAAGGCCGCCGGGTCGCAGGGGAAGTACTCGCCGGCCAAGCCAGGTGCGCCGCCTCAACTAGCCGGAGGAGGTGCGAGGTGGGCCGGGCGGGGATGCTTGCGTGTGCCGGCCTATAAAGGAGGACCGGCTGCAGCTCCTCCCCGGACCCCTCGCTCTGTATCTGTTACCTGGGGACGGCCGGGAGCGCATGGATGGATTCCCAACGGAAGAAGAAACGGACCGGCTTCACCATCGGGCTGCTTTTCCTTTCCGGAGGGATCGAGTATGGTAGGTTGGCCCGGAGGTCGGTGAACGGGATCACCTGGGAGGAAGGTTGGTGGGTGGGGAGAGAGAGGGAAAGGGCACCACGGGGTGGTCTGAGGGGGGGAAACCTCGGTGCATCTTTTCCTAGGGTTTTCGCCTCGGGTATATTTTTATTTATTTACTTGTCATACAAATATAGTACTGCAGTATGTTTAGCATAATATAAGTATCAAGTAGAGATAGAAAAGATAAAAAGACATTAGGACAGGGACGGTAGGCACGAAGGTGCACTTATGCACACCCCTTACAGACCTCTTAGAAAAGGGGAGAGGTCTATTGTAGATAATGTAAGGTTGAAGATTTTGGGACTGGGGGGAGGAAACAACAGAGTCCGGTAGTGAATTTCAGGCATTGACCATATTGCTAAAATCGTATTTCCTGCAGTCTAGTTTGAAGCAATTTATATTTAGTTTGTATCTATTGTGTGCTGTTGTGTTGTTGTTGTTAAAGGTGAAGTAGTCGCTATCTGTCTGTCTGTTTGTCTGTCTGTCTGTCTGTCTGCCTGCCTACCTACCTACCCACCCACCCACCATTCCATCCATCCATCCATATATGTATATGTATATTGTGTATATATAGAGTATACTGTATATCTATATATGTCACATATTTTTGCTGAATTTGAAAATTAAGGGAGACTAGGATAGATCTATTTTGGCCTATACTGTATATACTGTATATATATATAGCTCAGAAGTCAATCAAACTGTGAAATCAAACTGTCCACTTAGGAAGCAACACTGACTGACAATCAATTTCACATGTTGTCAGCACGTTCAATTTTGTACAGAACAAAGTATTCAATGAGAATATTTCATTCATTCAGCTCTAGGATGTGTTCTTTGAGAGTTCCCTTTGTTTTTTGAGCAGACACACACACACACACACACACACACACAATTAGAGTTGGAAGAAATCTTGGAGATCATCCAGTCCAACCCCCCCCCTCCAAGCATGATTCCCTCCAACATTCCAATCTCCCTTTAAAAAGGAGTTGTTATTTTATTTTCAAGTTTTTATTTTTTATTTATTTATTTACTCAAGTAGGTATTGGTGGTATACAAAGATATAACAATGTTTATATACAGTGGTCCCTCGATCATCGCGAGGGTTCCGTTCCAGGACCCCAAGCGATGATCGATTTTTCGCGAAGTAGCGGTGTGGAAGTAAAAACACCATCTGCTGTGGCTCCACGCGTGCACGCCGCTTGGAGCCCTGAGATTGAACTTGGAAAAGGGCTCACGAGGCTTCTGTCCCGCGGCTGCCCTTCTGGACTCTGGGGAGATGCCTTCGGGAACGCGACCCTTTCAATTTTTTTCCAATGTAAGACATACCCCGAAAGTAAGACGTAGTGGGGCTTTTGGGGGTAATACCGTGTTTCGGGGAAACACGGTATTAGGAGTTTGGAGAAAACACTACTCAAAACAAACAATGCTTCTTACAACACACATAAACACCGCAACGAGAATTGCGATAGCACAACTCTTTTAAAATGACCAGACCCCAACGGAAGAATTAATTATAGATAAGATATATACATGTGTGGAGATGGATGAACTCACTAACTCAATTAAGGGAAACAAAATCACGGAATCAAAACGAACATGGCAAAAATGGCATGAATGGGTTCAAAAGAGAATATAGAAACAATATAATAAGAAGCAACAGTACAATGGAAACAATCTACAGCTACCTTGTGAAAAGTTTTATTTACCAGTTATTGAATATAATAAATATTAGAATATAAAAGTATGAAATATAATGTATATAATGGAATGTAATAGGTAAAAATTTATTTTAAGAATTTTAAAAGAGATGGTTTATAATCTGTAAAACAGAATAATGTGTGATTTGAACTATATGTGAAAACTCAATAAAGAAATTTATTTAAAAAACAAACAAACTGCGATTTTTAAAGAGGCTGGGCAGCCATTTGTCCAAAATGGTATATAGGGTCATATGTTAAGAGACCTCCAAGGCCTTTTCTCGCTCTATTCTGATTTATTAGATTTGTATGCTGCCCTTCTCTGAAGATTGTGTTCAGTTCTGGAGACCTCACCCACAAAAAGATATTGACAAAATTGAACGGGCCCAAAGACGGGCTACAAAAATGGTGGAAGGTCTTAAGCAGAAAACGTATCAGGAATCACTTAATGAACTCAATCTGTATAGTCTGGAGGACAGAAGGGAAAGGGGGGACATGATCGAAACATTTCAATATGTTAAACGGTTAAATAAGGTTCAGGAGGGAAGTGTTTTTAATAGGAAAGTGAACACAAGAACAAGGGGACACAATCTGAGGTTAGTTGGGGGAAAGAGCAGAAGCAACGCGAGAAAATATTATTTGACTGGAAGAGTAGTAGATGCTTGGAACAAACTTCCAGCAGACGTGGTTGGTAAATCCACTGTCACAGAATTTAAACATGCCTGGGATAAACATATATCCATCCTAAGATAAAATACAGAAAATAGTATAAGGGCAGACTAGATGGACCATGAGGTCTTTTTCTGCCATCAGTCTTCTATGTTTCTATGTTTCTAAACCAGGGGTCCCCAAAATTGGCAACTTGAAGACTTGTGGACTTCAACTCACAGAATTTTCCAGTTGCCAAGTTTGAAGACCTCTGTTCTAAACATTCTAGATTGCCAAAAGATTTGGATCTGTAAGTGAACAAACAAGTTTTTTTCTAATAATAATAATAATGATGATGATGATGATGATGATGATGATTTATTTATTTATTTATTTATTGGATTTGTATGCCGCCCCTCTCCGTAGACTCGGGGCGGCTAACAACAGTGACAAAAAACAGAATGTAAAAATCCAATATTACAACAGTTAAAAACCCTTGTTATAAAACCAATCATACATACAAAGATACCATGCATAAATTGTAGAAGCCTAGGGGGAAAGATTATCTTAGTTCCCCCATGACTGACGGCAAAGGTGGGTTTTGAGGAGCTTACGAAAGGCAAGGAGGGTGGGGGCTATTCTAATCTCCGGGGGAAGTTGGCTCTTCCCCTGGGCCCCGCCAACCGACATTGTTTAGTTGACGGGACCCGGAGAAGGCCCACTCTGTGGGACCTAATTGGTCGCTGGGATTCGTGTGACAGAAGTCGGTCCCTGAGATAAACTGGGATTATTATTATTATTTATTAGATTTGTATGCCGCCCCTCTCCGAAGACTCGAAGACTATTGCTTTTCCAAACTGAGCTCTGAATATTTTATACTTAATATTTTATTTTCATCCCGCCTTTATTATTATGTTCCTAAATAACTAAGGTGGCAAACATTCCTGGTGCTCCTTCTTCCTCCTATTTTCCCCACAACAAACCTCGTGAGGTAAATTGTGCTGAGAGATAAGGACTTGCCCAAAGTCGCCCAGTCAGCTTTCATACCTCAGGCAAGGACTAGAACTCACAGTTCCTGGTTTCTAACCTAAAGCCTTCACCACTGGAACTAATTGACTCTCTTTTCCCCGGGAATTCATTATTATCCTGCGTTTTCGTGTTTTCACCTGTGGCGTCCTGGGTGTTTTGATGATGTTATCTAGTTCGGTAATTAAAAGCTTGTAAATTGAAATAATTGAACACGGGGGGGGGGGGGAGACTTTTATGTGCAAAATAAACAAATATGCATCAATTTTTCCAGTTCAATTTTCATATCATTATGTTCAGAAATGTTCAAGCTACCAATCCCACACCTAGTTTAGTAAAACCTATCCATAAATTGAAAAATATTTCACAAAAACAGGGGGGGGGGGCGCATTTTATCAGCAAAATAAACCAATAAGCATCAATTTGTTCATTGCAATTTTCATTCCAATGTGTACAGAAATGTTCAAACTTGTTTCCAAGTGAAAAAAGCTTTCAAAAAGACCAAATATAAGTACCTAAAATGATCAATTTGTGGTCCGGGTCAATGAATGTTCAAGCTACCATTTTGCAAGCAAAGCTATCCATAAATTGAAAATAAATTCACAAAAACGGGGGGGCGGGCGCATTTTATCAGCAAAATAAACCATTAAGTATTAATTTTTTCATTGCAATTTTCATTCCAATGTGTACAGAAATGTTCAAACTTGTTTCCAAGTGAAAAAAGCTTTCAAAAAGACCAAATATAAGTACCTAAAATGATCAATTTGCGGTCCGGGTCAAATAGACCCGGGAACATAACATTAGGGAGTTTTTTTGAACAGAAAAGCAGGGTTAAAAAACCATACAGCACATACATACCAAACATAACATATAAGAAAGCCTGGGGGAGAGGTCTTAATTCCCCCATGCCTGGTGATATAGGTGAGTCTTGAGTGACTTGCGAAAGACAAGGAGGGTGGGGGCCGTTCTAATCTCCGGGGGGAGTTGATTCTAGAGGGCCGGGGCCGCCACAGAGAAGGCTCTTCCCCTGGGGCCTGCCAAACGACATTGTTTGGTCGACGGGACCTGGAGAAGGCCAACTCTGTGGCACCTTATCAGCCGCTGGGATTCGTGCGGTAGAATGCGGTTCCGGACCAAAGATTTCCCAGTTCACTCCTGACCCTCTGATATTCTGTTCCTGTCACCCTTAATCTGCACCAGGCGCGGGTTCCAACTTACCGCCGCTACCGGTGCTGATGCGAGCGTGCGTCGGAGCGAGATTTGGCTTGCAGGAAGCAAATCTCACGAGAAGACGTGCGGGCGTGTGAGGTACGATCTCACATTGTGCTGTTTGATGGAAAACGAAGGAGGAGAAGGAAAACTGAGGAAAGAAAAGGGGTGAATTCTCCCCCACAACAGGGGCCCAGGTCGCTCCCTGGCTGACTCAGTCAGGTTGCAAAAGCAGGAGCCTGTTTTACAGTGCCGTGTTTTGTTCAGATTGCAAACCAGCAAGCTTCTACTTGTCCCTCTGAAGGAAGGTTTCGCAGTTGAACAGGCAGAAGCGTTAACATTTCCATGAGTTTGCGAGTGTCAGAACAGGTATTATGACTTCCTTTCCGACTTTCTGAAAGGTGGAAGTAATTTGTCTGTCTTCAAACTTGTCCCCTATCCGAAGATGTTATTTTATTTTATTTTATTTTATTTTATTTTATGTTATTTTATTTTATTTTATTTTATTTTATGTTATTTTATTTTATTTTAATTTAGTTTAGTTTGTTTTGTTTTATTTTATTTTATTTTATTTCATTTTATTTTATTATTTTATTTTATTTTATTTTATTATTTTATTTTTTCTTTTCTTTTCTTTTCTTTTATGATATTTTATTTTATTTTATGATATTTTATTTTATTATTTTATTTTATTTTATTTTATGATATTTTATTTTATTTTATTATTTTATTTTATTTTATTTATTTTATTTATTTTATTTATTTTATTTATTTTATTTATTTTATTTATTTTATTTATTTTATTTTATTTTATGCCATAATGGAAGGAAGTTGGGAGACAGATGTGAAAAATAAATAATCGATGAAAGTCTCTCAGGCTAATTAGCTCAGAGAGAAGTAAACGGAAGTTGGAGGAAGAGGATCCAGCCTTCTTAAATTGTAAATGGAGCAGAGAGAGTGGACTGAAAAAAAAGTTTTGTTTTTCTCTGTTAGTACTTGAAAATGGGATGCCACCTGTTTCCCCTCAACCAGAAATCAAGAACTGCTTTGTATATCTTCGGAGAGAGGCAGCATACAAATCTAATAAATAATAATAAAAAATAATCTTATCTATCTATCTATCTATCTATCTATCTATCTATCTATCTATCTATCCATCCATCCATCCATCCATCCATCCATCCATCCATCCATCCATCCATCCATCCATCCATCCATCCATCCTGTTAAAAAAAAATAAAGGGAACACTCAAATAACACATCCTAGATCTGAATGAACGAAATATTCTCACTGAATATACTTTGTTCTGTACAAAGCTGAATGTGCACAACACAATGTAAAATTGATTGTCAATCAATGTTGCTTTCTAAGTGGACAATTTGATTTCACAGAAGTTTGATTTACTTGGAGTTATATTGTGTTGTTTAAGTATTCCCTTTATTTATTTATTATTATTTTTTGAGCACTGTATATAAACGCCAAATACCACTCACTCATCACGAAATCTCCAGAACTGTAAAATCTTCAAATTTGAAACTGGGCATGTATATTCCTCTTGGCTTCTAGTTGCTCACTAAGAAAGGATTTTTTGAAATGACCATCACATCATTAGTATTCTTTATACAGTATAGTATTATATAAATTAATACGCTCTGGAGTTAGACCGTCTACTCCCCCTCCCCACCTGAAAAGAACTCTGTTCCAACTGCCAGTTGCCTTATATTAACAAGCTCTGATGCTACTCCTTTGCTAAACTGGGCGTGGCCAGTGACTCATCTGGCCTATGGGCTGGGAGTTTAGACATTCTACTCCCCCAACCCCCACCTGAAAAGAAATGTGTACCAACTGCCAGTTTCCTTATGTTAACACACTCTGCAGTTGCCAGTTGCGTTAACACCTTCTACATAATTTTTCAAGATTTAAGTGTCAATGTATCAAGTCCAATCATAACTACTCATTAACTTTCATGCTTTAACTGTCAGTTTATCAAGCCTGATCACGCAGTTTCCCAACGAAGCACAGGTATCCAGCTACTAGTGTCTAATAAATCATTGGCCATTGCATAATGAAGGAAGGGAGCAAAAATTTTTCTTTTAAATGTTATTTATGGCCACAGGTTCCAAATAGAAAGTTGAAAATAAAATCTAAACTTTGGCATTTTATGTAATAAATATTATAGAAAACATTTTAAACTCCAACTTATTTGTTTAAAATCCAACTTATTCCTAGGTATTGCATTTTTATTATTATTATTATTATTATTATTATTATTATTATTTATTAGATTTGTATGCCGCCCCTCTCCGAAGACTCGGGGCGGCTCACAACAGCAATAAAAAACAGTATAATAATGAAACAAATCTAATAATAAAATTACATTAAAAACCCCCAACAATTAAAAACCATACAACACATTCATACCAAACATAAAATATAAAAAAGCCTGGGGGAGATGTCTTAGTTCCCCCATGCCTGGCAATATAGGTGGGTCTTGCGTAACTTGCGAAAGACGAGGGTGGGGGCCGTTCATTGCCTTTGGGGTCAGGATACTTGAAGAAGGATTGAGTGGGGCACGTCCTGTTTCTGAATTCTGCCCTTATCTGGGTTAGCACGGTTTTTCTAATTGTGACAAGATAATAACCGAGTAGTTTCAATCATCTTTATGCAACCTACTTAGATTTAGTGTATTGTGGAGTACACCCAAAGAATGGGTTAAGCTGGTAAATCCATGACAATGGGACAATGCAGCTTTCTTGAAACTTAGGGCTGACATGATAGGAGTGTTCCAACATTTGGGAGGCTGCCACAAAGAAGAGGGAGTCAAGCTATTCTCCAAAGAACCTGAAGGCAGGACACGAAGCAATGGGTGGAAACTAATCAAGCAAGCTAGAACTAAGGGGAAATTTCCTTAAAGTGAGGACAATTAACTAGTGGAACAGCTTGACTCCAGAAGTTAGGGTTGGGTGCAATAGGGTTGATATTCTTGGAGGCGTCTGTAATATGGCAAATGATTTAGCTTTACTAGATAAATGGTCAAAGCAATGGAAACTGCAGTTTAATGTTTCCAAATGTAAAATAATGCACTTGGGCAAAAGGAGTTCTCAATCTGAGTATTGTATTGGCAGTTCTGTGTTAGCAAAAACTTCAGAAGGATTTAGGGGTAGTGATTTCTGACAGTCTCAAAATGGGTGAACAGTGCGGTCAGGCGGTAGGGAAAGCAAGTAGGATGCTTGGCTGCATAGCTAGAGGTATAACAAGCAGGAAGAGGGAGATTGTGATCCCTCTGTATAGAGCGCTGTGAGACCCCATTTGGAATACTGTGTTCAGTTCTGGAGACCTCACTTATAAAAAGATATTGATCAAATTGAACGGGTCCAAAGATGGGCTCCAAAAATAGTGGAAGGTCTTAAGCAGGGGTCCCCAAACTTTTTACACAGGGGGCCAGTTCATGGTCCCTCAGACTGTTGGAAGGCTGGACTATAAAAAAAACTATGAAAAAAATCCCTATGCACACTGCACATACCTTATTTTAAAGTAAAAAACAAAGTGGGAACATACTATTTAGAGGGGGAGGGAAGTCTGAAATTCACAAAAGTTTATGTTTTGTTTTTAATTTTCTTTTGTTAACATCTGATTGGCTATACAAGGGTTTTTTGGTTTATAGAAAAATGTATAAAGAAAGAAAGAAGCACTTTGTAATAATGGTTAATACATTAGAAATATAATTGGTGTACTTTTTGAAGGAACATTAAGGAGGGAATTTAATTAAAAGAAAAGTATGTACCTGGATGACAACTTTTTTAAAAAAACATTTGCAACTTTTTTGATGGTTGATATTAGTTACTAACAAAATACCGCATTTTATTAGAAACATAGAAACATAGAAGTGTGATGGCAGAAAAAGACCTCATGGTCCATCTAGTCTGCCCTTATACTTTTTTCTGTATTTTATCTTAGGATGGATATATGTTTATCCCAGGCATGTTTAAATTCAGTTACTGTGGATTTATCTACCACGTCTGCTGGAAGTTTATTCCAAGGATCTACTACTCTTTTAGTAAAATAATATTTTCTCATGTTGCTTTTGATCTTTCCCCCAACTAACTTCAGATTGTGTCCCCTTGTTCTTGTGTTCACTTTCCTATTAAAAACACTTCCCTCCTGGACCTTATTTAACCCTTTAATATATTTAAATGTTTCGATCATGTCCCCCCTTTTCCTTCTGTCCTCCAGACTATACAGATTGAGTTCATTAAGTCTTTCCTGATACGTTTTATGCTTAAGACCTTCCACCATTCTTGTAGCCCGTCTTTGGACCCGTTCAATTTGATCCATATCTTTTTGTAGGTGAGGTCTCCAGAACTGAACACAGTATTCCAAATGTGGTCTCACCAGCGTTCTATACAGCAGTATCACAATCTCCCTCTTCCTGCTTGTTATACCTCTAGCTATGCAGCCAAGCATCCTACTTGCTTTCCCTACCGCCTGACTGCACTGTTCACCCATTTTGAGACTGTCAGAAATCACTACTATTCATGGAAAATTAGATGGTACACTGTATTGTTTGAATGTATGTTGAGAGAAAATTTAAAATAATTTACACCCCCCAAAAAATTCCTTCCCTTCTCTGCCCCTCCATTCATTTCATTCTTCCTTTCTTCCTTCCTTCCTTGTTCCCTCCATTTCTCCTTCCTTCCTTCCTTCCTTCCTTCCTTCCTTCCTTCCTTCCTTCCTTCATTTTCCCTCCATTTCTCATTCCTTCCTTCCTTCCCTCCCTCCTTTCTTCCTCTCCTTTTCTCTCTCTCTTGCTCTCTCTCTTTCTCACTATCTCTCTTGCTATCTCTCTTCCTCCCTCCCTTACTCTCTCCTTCTCTTTCTCCCCCTTCCTTCCTTCCCTCTCTCCTTCCTTCCTCTCCATTTCTCTTTCCCTTTTGTTTCTTTCTTTCTCCCCACTTCTCTCTCTGAAGTTCGCGGCGGAGTGCTCAGCCTCCCCACCCCCCCAGCTGCATGGCAGGCTGGCAGTAGAATGGGGAGCTCACGCACATAGGAGCGTGCGAACCTTCACTGGTGCAAGACTTCCCCACACTTTCTTTGTTGCTCCCCGCCCCAACTCCGATGCCCAGCTCCCCAGTGCAGCCTTGGAAAAGACTGCATGGAAGGTTGTTTTTATGGGCATGGCAGCACGCCTTACAGGGGACATTGCTGTGGTTCCCGGACACAGCCGGAGAAGCTGGGTGGGGCTCAGAGCCCATGGGGGTTTCTCCAGGCCGACAGACTCACCCGCGGGCCAGATAAATGGCCTCAGCGGGCCGCATCCGGCCCCCAGGCCGTAATTTGGGGACCGCTGGTCTTAAGCATAAAACATATCAGGAAAGACTTCATGAACTCAATCTCTCTGGAAGCCAAAAACGCCCTCCCAGAGCCTCTGCGCGAGCCAAAAATCAGCTGGCTGGTACACACATGCACATTGGAGCTGAGCTAGGGCAACGGCTCACGTTCCAGCAGATTTGGTCCCACATGCCACCTGTGGTATCCGTGCCATAGGTTCTCTATCACTGGTATAGTATATAAGCATGAAACGTTTGGCTGTTTAAATGCTATTGTGAGCTGCCCTCATAGGGAAAGTGGTTAGATGCCTATGTGTTTACCTGTAGGGAGTGTTTCTGGTTCTAATTATTAGAGGGATTAATCAATTCCCGAATCCCGAGCCATAATGGGTGTTACTATAAAGAATATCCTACGAAAATAGACTAACAATCCTGGACCTAGAAAGCCGAGAACTACGGCGCCTAAAACACGATTTGAGTATTGCCCACAAGATCATATGCTGCAACGTCCTACCGGTCAATGACTACTTCAGCTTCAACCGCAACAACACAAGAGCACGCAACAGATTCAAACTTAATACGAACCGCTCCAAACTTGACTGTAAAAAATATGATTTCAACAATCGAGTTATCGAAGCGAGGAGCTCATTGCCAGACTCAATTGTGTCAACCCCTAACCCCCAACATTTCTCCCTTAGACTCTCCACGATTGACCTCTCCAGGTTCCTAAGAGGCCAGTAAGGGGCGTACATAAGTGCACTGGAGTGCCTTTCATCCCCTGTCCAATTGTCTTTCCTTTCTTTCACCTATCATATATATTCTCTTCCTTTCATATATCCTCTCCTCTAAGTTCACTTTTACCCTTATATATATTACTAGATGTCTATTTTTCTTCCTATGTATTTGTGTATTGGACAAATGAATAAATAAATAAAATAAATAAATGCGTGGACTCTAGCTAGTACGTTAAACATCTGATAGCTATTGAAATAAAAGCTGGGTGCATTAGCTTTATTTGTATAGGATATTCAGATAAGCCCAATAAGACCAAAGGCTTTAATATTTTATGGTAAATGCTGGCAGTATAGCTGATAGCGGTCATTTATAAAATTAGACATAGGAAATACCTTACTGTCAATCTAGTATATGACGTAGGCTCAGTTCAAAAATGGAGAGGTTAGTTGTAGGTAGGGCTGTTTAAACGCTGTTGGTAATGGTGGTGATAGGACAAATGGGTACTAAGTGAGGGTGTGATGTGTGTCTTAGAAAAGTTAGCTGCCCTCATGGGGAAGGTGGTAGATAAGCTAAGTCTCTCTAGACTGGTGGGTACAGTGATACCTCGTCTTACGAACTTAATTGGTTCCAGGACGAGGTTTGTAAGGTGAAAAGTTTGTAAGATGAAAAAATGTTTCCCATAGGAATCAATGGAAAAGCGATTAATGCGTGCAAGCCCAAAATTCACCCCTTTTGCCAGCTGAAGCGCCCGTTTTTGCACTGCTGGGATTCCCCTGAAGCTCCGCTCCATGGGAAACCCCACCTCCCAACTTCCGTGTTTTTGTGATGTTGCAGGGGAATCGCAGCAGAGGAATCCCAACAGCTCAAAAATGGGTGCTTCGCTGGCAACAGAAGTCCGGAGGTGGGGTTTCCCAGCGAGGGGAGCCTCACCAAAATTGCAGCATCGCAAAAACACCGAAGTCCTTGAAACCCCACCTCTGGACTTCCATTGTCAGCAAAGCGCCAGTTTTTGTGCTGCTGGGATTCCCCTGCAGCATCGCAAAAACACGGAAGTCCGGAGGTGGTGTTTCCCATGGAGGGGAGCCTCAGGGGGATCCCAGCAGTGCAAAAATGGGTGCTTCGCTGGCAACAGAAGTCCGGAGGCGGGGCATCCCAGTGGTGGTGGCTTGGGTTTGTAAGGTGAAAATAGTTTGGAAGAAGAGGCAAAAAAATCTTAAACCCCGGGTTTGTATCTCGAAAAGTTTGTATGACGACGGGTTTGTAAGACGAGGTATCACTGTATATGTTTAATGAATATCTTTTCCCCCCTGCATTTATTGTTAGAAATATAGTGACTTATGTTTATATTGGGCTTAATGGTGGTGATAGGACAAATGGGTACTAAGTGTGGGTATGATGTGTGTTGTAGAAAAGTTGATGGACCAGCTAGACCAGTGAGGGCTAACTTTTTTTCCCTTGCATGCCGAAAGCAAGCGGCAACCCTCCAGAGTGCAGAGTCCGCACTTCCTGTTTGCCCGTTGGGTGTTTTTTTTCATTCTGGGGCTTCCCTGAAGGGCGAAACGGCCTTCCCCAAGGCTGAAAATGAAGCTGATATAGGGCAACCCTCTTGCGTGCCCTCTGATATAGCTCTGTGTGCCGTCTGTGGCATGCGTGTCATAGATTCTCCATCACGGGTCTAGGATAACTCAGTATGGCCAGCTCAGAGCAGAGGACCCCTCTCTCCCATTCTGGTAGGAACCCAATACTGGTTGTAAGTGTGGAAAACTAATCATGCCAATTTTTTTCAGTGCCGCTGTGACTTTTAAGTATAAACAATAATTACTGTATTTTTCGGAGTATAAACGCACCTTAGTTTTGGGGGAGGAAAAAATCTACCTGCCAGGTATTTATCTGTCTGGCATCCTTAGTCTGGTTAGCTTCAGCACATTATTTTATCCCCTGGTTAGGGCTGAAAAAAATCTTTGAAGGGAGCAGGAATGAAAACAAACCTGCATACAAATCTAATAAATAAGTAAGTAAGTAAGTAAGTAAGTAAGTAAGTAAGTAAGTAAGTAAGTAAGTAAGTAAGTAAGTAAGTAAGAGACTTAGGGCTGGAAAAAAACCTATTTTGGAGGGTGTAGGAATAAAATTTCCTGCAAGATGGGAAGATCTTTAGCAGGTCTTTAGGGCTGGAAAAAAAAAAGCTTAGAAAAAGCTACATTCGGAGTATACGACACCCCAAAATTTTCAGTCTCTTTTAGGGAGGAAAAAGGTGCGTTTTTATGCTCTGTGAAATATGGTAAGTGAATGATTGCAAGTAACCTATACAGTGTATAGTGGCACCTCTACTTATGAACTTAATTTGTTCGGTGACCAGGTCCTTAAGCAGAAAAGTTTGTAAGAAGAAGCAATTTTATTATTATTATTTATTATTTATTGGATTTGTATGCCACCCCTCTCCGCAGACTCGGGGCGGCTAATAACAATGATAAAAAACAACATGTAACAATCCAATTTAATAAAACAACTAAAAACCCTTATTATAAAAACCAAACATACACACAAACATACCATACATAACTTGTAATGGCCTAGGGGAAGGAATATCCTAACTCCCCCATGCCTGGTGACAAAGGTGGGTCTTCAGTAATTTGCAAAAGACAAGGAGGGTGGGGGACGTTCTAATCTCTGGGGGGAGTTGATTCCAGAGGGCCGGGGCTGCCACAGAGAAGGCTCTTCCCCTGGGGCCCGCCAAACGACATTGTTTGGTCAACGGGACCTGGAGAATTTTCCCCATAGGAATCAATGTAAAAGCAAATAATGCATGAGATTGGGGAAACCACAGGGAGGGTGGAGGCCCTGTTTCCTCCCAGGAGATTCCTTGAGAGGCACAACAGAGGCTTCTCCCTGCCTTTTCTGGCCCTGTTTCTTCCCAGGAGATTCCTAGAGAGGCCCCACGGAGATTACTCCCGGCCTTTTCCGGTCCTGTTTCCTCTCAGGAGATTCCTAGAGAGGCCCCACGGAGGCTTCTCCCCACCTTTTCTGGCCCTGTTTCCTCGCAGGAGATTCCTAGAGAGGCCCCACGGAGGCTTCTCCCCACCTTTTCTGGCCCTGTTTCCTCCGAGGAGATTCCTAGAGAGGCCCCACGGAGGCTTCTCCCTGCCTTTTCCGTTTACAGTTTCGGAGGCTCGGGTTTGTAAGTGGAAAATGGTTCTTGAGAAGAGGCAAAAAAATCTTGACATCCGGTTCTTATCTAGAAAAATTCGTAAGTAGAGGCGTTCTTAGGTAGAGGTACTACTGTATCTCGGTCCATCCTAATCTATAGGGTGGCCTTTGTGGGGAGCCCATCTTGTACTGCCCTTAAATATAAGCACATACCAAAATAAAAAAAATACTTCCCACGCAGATGTATGTATACATCCTCAGTTTTATTTCTGGGGTACCCCTCTCATTAGTTGTGGTTTCACACGACCACATTACTGGCAATAGAAATGAGGGTTCGGAGGTGGGGGTGGTTTGGTAAGGGAAAACAAGCAAGATAAGACGCCGATTAAGACGTTGGCATTAAACTGTAATGTGGGTTTGTTGTTCTTGGTTTTGGGCTTAGCCTTTTGTGTCATCCCAGCCAACCCAACTTCAAAGGAGACACCCAGCCTGGTTCAGAGCCTGTTGAGAAATTGCGGCTAACCACAGCAGCTGCGCTGCTGGGATCAAAGGTTTTGCAATCCTTAAACTCGGATTTAGCAAAGTTGAACTTGTCATCCAGCCAGGAAAGAAAACCAGAGATTTCAAAAATGAGAAAGGAAACAGATTTGGGCAGAAGACTAGAAACCTATCCTTGGTGGTGTTCTGCCGGGCTCTCTGATAGGAGCCTCCCAAAAATTCAAGGATGCAAATTTCAGACACACACACATGTTTGAAAATTCAAAACAATGTTCTCTATCACAAAAGTCAAAATAAACTAAACACTCTTTTTGTATTGCAAAGAGCACTCTTCCCAAAACAACCAGATAGTCTGTACAATGTCCCTTAAGCAGTCATTAAGTACTTAGCCAGCAGCTGTGAAGAAACTTCACAGCCCTTCTTCTTCCATCGAAGGGAGACACACACACACACGCTGCTCTGCTTTGGTTTCAAAGGCGTGAAAAAGCAACAAAATCCAGCACACAAGATTCCTGACGAAACTGCAACAGATATTCTTCCACAGTGGCCAAACCCAGCTGCTGCTATTTATAGCAGCAGCCCTAATTACTGGAGCCCCACCCAAACACAGGTGGCCTCCCTTATTTCCTGTAATATGTTGTTACTTGGTCTCTTCTACTCATAATTCTGCGCTTGCGTGGGTCCAACATGTCATCATCTGAAGGTATAGAAGATAAGGAAGATTGACTGCCTTGGCTGTGTGCCAAGCCCTCCTCTGCCGAGTCACTCCCACTTTCTTCTTCATCCGAGGAAACTAAACTCTGATCTGATTCTGTCGGCAATAACACAGGCCTGTGACATGTTGAATTTTCCCCTGTATCCACCTCCCCATTCCCTGGGGCAGGAGCTGGGCCAGAGCCAATCACAACAGGTGGGAATCTGCTGTTAGCCTTCTTTCAAGAGGATGGAGGTCCTATGATTGCCTCGGTGGCACAGTGGTTAGAGTGCAGTACTGTAAACTATTTCTGCTGATCATCGGCTGCCAGCAGTTTGGCAGATCGAATCTCACCAGGCTCAAGGTTGACTTCCATCCTTCCAAGGTCGGTAAAATGAGGACCCAGATTGTTGGGGGCAATATGCTTATTGTCTGTAAACCACTTAGAGAGTGCCTTAAAGCCCTGTGAAGTGGTATATAAGTCTAAATGCTATTGCTATTACTTTCCACCCTTAATGACCTTTGCAGCATTTCCATGGTTACGTGATCAAAATTTGGACTCTTGAAAACTGGCACGTACCGTATTCTTCGGAGTATAAGACGCACTTTTCTTTCCCCTAAGAGATGATGAAAATGTGGGTGCATCTTGTTCTGGTTTCTGGTAGAAAATTAGCAATTACAAATAACTCTTATTAAATGCATCATTTCATGAATAAAGAAACTCCATTTATTTCTCTGCTCTCCTGTAATTCAAACACATTCCATACAAGCATTAGGTCCTTATCTCTCTTAGCTGCATTCCTCACATTCCTTCTCCTGCTCCACTTAACAAGATTTATTTTCCTAACAGCATGACTTTAAAAAACAACAGAACTGACGATTAACAACACAGAATCCTTTTGCTTACTTTAACATGGCAAAAAGCACATCCATTTTCCCTTCGGCAACGTTGAAACTCCACCCTTCTTCTCCACTGACCCCCTGACGTGCCAAATACATCACTACAGTATTTAACCCATTCCTCTCCTTAATATCTTCTTCCAGACCTCTGTTCTCTACGTTTTTGGACCCTTCTGAATTTAGGGTTAACCCAGCGAGCGTCTGATTCTCCCTCGCTAGATCCTGAACTCATAGCCCCATCCTGTGGCTGGCCTCCCACCTGTTCTACTACCTGTAAACCCCACCCCCTCACTAATTCATAAACACTATCTGAATCCGAGTCCTCAATATCTTCATCATCCTCCCACTGATCAGTAGCATGTACAACACATCTTATACTCCGAATGTAGCTTTTCAAAGCTTTCCCCCCCAGCCCTAATGAGGTGCTAGCGATATTCCAAGCTTGCAGGCTTGTTTTCATTGCTACTCCCTCCAAAAAAGGTTTTTCAGCCCTAACAAGGTGCCAACATTTTTCTCTGCTTGCGGGATTTTTCCATTGCTACTCTTTCCAAATAAGTTTTTTTTCCAGCCCTAAGTCTTTGCAGGCTTGTTTTCATTGTTACCCCCTCCAAAGAAGATTTCCCCCCCCCAACCCTAACCAGTGGATAAAATAATGTGCTGAAGCTGACCAAGACTAAGGACACTAGCCAGATGAATACCTAGTAGGCAGATTTTTCCCATGTTCCTTCCCCAAAACTAAGTTACATCTTATACACTGGTGCCTCTACCTACGAAAGCCTCTACTTATGAACTTTTCTAGATACGAACTGGGTGTTCAAGGTTTTTTTTGTCTCTTCTCACGAACCATTTTCCACTTATCAACAAAGCAGGGAGAAGCCTCTGTGGGGCCTCTCTAAGAATCTCCTGGGAGGAAACAGGGCTGGAAAAGCCGGGGAGAAGCCTCCATGGGGCCTCTCTAGGAATATCCTGGGAGGAAACAGGGATGGAAAAGCCGGGGAGAAGCCTCTGTGGGGCCTCTCTAGGAATCTCCTAGGAGGAAACAGGGCCTCCACCCTCCCTGTGGTTTCCCCAATCGCAGGCATTATTTGATATTACATTGATTCCTATGGGAAAAATTGCTTCTTTTTACAAACTTTTCTACTTAAGAACCCGGTCACGGAACGAATTAAGTTTGTAAGTAGAGGTCCCACTGTACTCTGAATAATATGGTACTTTGGGGGGGGGGTTTGTCACATGATTCCCCTTTTGTGACCTTCTGACCAGCAAAGTCAACGGGGAAGCAGATTCACTTACCAATGGTGTTACTAATTTAATAACTGCAGTGATTCACCTAACGACTGCGGCAAGACTGGGGCCCAGGGGAAGAGCCTTCTCTGTGGCGGCCCCGGCCCTCTGGGACCAACTCCCCCCGGAGATTAGAATTGCCCCCACCCTCCTCGCCTTTCGTAAGCTCCTTAAAACCCACCTCTGCCGTCAGGCGTGGGGGAACTGAGATATTCTTTCCCCCTAGGCCTTTACAATTTATGCATGGTATGTTTGCTTGTAGGTGTGATTGGTTTTAAAATAAGGGTTTTTTAGTTGTTGTAGTATTGGATTTACATGCTGTTTTTATTATTGTTCTTAGCCGCCCCGAGTCTACGGAGAGGGGCGGCATACAAATCCAATAAATAAATAAAATAAATAAATAAATAAGAAAGGTCATAAAACGAGGCAAACCCCGCTTAATTGTTTCGCTTTGCAACAGAAATTTTGGTCAGAATTGCGGCAAAGTGTCGAAGTGCTGCTGTAATTTTGGCTATAGGAGAGCACCTTCTGATGCACCTTTTTGTTCTTGATGTGTTTCTTATTTCTCTCTCTCTTTCCTTCCTCCCCTTCTCCACCACCCAGCGGTGATCCTGCCAACCATTTGGGCCTATCTGCAAAAGCTTAATGCCGAACCGTACTACTTGGGCCTGGCTCTCTCTGCCTTTAGCTTTGCTGGATTAATCACAGGTCCCTTCTTTGGATACTGGTCCGACCGCACCCGTCGCACCAAGGGGAGCATCATGTTTGCCAACTTGTTTCAGATAGCAGGTGAGTGGACCCTACCGGGGGAAGGTTGGCACAGGTCGCCCTCACAAGATAAATTTGCCATCTTCTGTCCCTTCAGATCTCCAAGGTCCCTTTGTTGGGGTCTGGATGGGTGTCAACAGATTGAAACTCAACCTGGATAAGACGGAGTGGCTGTGGGTCCTGCCTCCCAGGGACAATTCCATCTGTCCGTCCATAACCCTGGGGGGGGGGGAATTACTGACCCCCTCAGAGAGGGTCCGCAACTTGGGCGTCGTCCTCGATCCACAGCTCACATTAGAGAAACATCTTTCAGCTGTGGCGAGGGGGGCGTTTGCCCAGGTTCGCCTGGTGCACCAGTTGCAGCCCTATCTGGATCGGGACTCACTGCTCACAGTCACTCATGCCCTCATCACCTCGAGGTTCGACTACTGTAATGCTCTCTACATGGGGCTACCTTTGAAAAGTGTTCGGAAACTTCAGATCGTGCAGATTGCAGCTGCGAGAGCTATCATGGGCTTTCCCAAATATGCCCATGTTACACCAACACTCTGCAGTCTGCATTGGTTGCCGATCAATTTCTGGTCACAATTCAAAGTGTTTGTTATGACCTATAAAGCCCTTCATGGCATCAGACCAGAATACCTCCGGGACCGCCTTCTGCTGCAGGAATCCCAGTGACCGGTTAGGTCCCACAGAGCTGGCCTTCTCCGGGTCCTGTCGACTAAACATTGTCGTTTGGCGGGACCCAGGAGAAGAGCCTTCTCTGTGGCAGCCCCGACCCTCTGGAACCAGCTCCCCCCGGATATTAGAACTGCCCCCACCCTCCTTGCCTTTCGTAAAGTTCTTAAGACCCATCTCTGCCGTCAGGCATGGGGGAACTGAGACATCTCCCCCGGGCCTATACAGTTTATACATGGTATGTTTGTGTGTGTGTTTGCTTTTAATAATGGGGGTTTTAGTGTTTTTTAAATTATTAGATTTGTTCTTACATTGTTCTTGTTATTGTTGTGAGCCGCCCCGAGTCTACGGAGAGGGGTGGCATACAAATCTAATAAATAATAATAATAATAATTTGTAAAGGCCTGCCTCTCCTCTCCGTTCAAGAAAGTAGAACTCTTGAAACAATTGGCATTTCAAAAGGAGCCTTTTATTGAAGGAAAGAGATAGCAAAACAAAGGCAGCAGGATCTGAGTATTGTTGTGGTTTGCCACACGGTTAATCACAGGTCCAGAATGGATTTGGCATTTGTTTACCAGGTCTGCGTGGCCTTACGGAAGGCCAATAGGGTGGGAACAGTACGGACATCTGGGGGGAGTTGATTCCAAAGAGCCGGGGCGGCAACAGAGAAGGCCCTCCCCGCAGTCCCGCCAGCCTGCATTGCTTGGTTGACGGGACCTGGAGGAGACCAACTCTGTGTGCTGTTTTAGGTCTCTGGGAGATATATGGCAAGAGACGGTCCCGTAAATAATCTGGTCCTGAACCATATAGGGCTTTATAGGTAATAACCAACACCTTGAATTGTGCCTGGAGAATAATAGGATACCAGTACAGCTCGTGGAGCATAGGTGTTATATGGGTATATGAAGGTACACCCAGGACGGCACGTGTGGCTGAATTCTGGACAATTTATAGTCTCTGAACACCCTTCAAGGGTAGCCCCATGTAGAGAGCATTGTAATTTATTTATTTATTTATTTATTTATTGGATTTGTATGCCGCCCCTCTCCGAAGACTCGGGGCGGCTAACACAATAACAAGACAGCATACAATAATAATCCAATACTAAAAACAAGTAAAAACCCATTGTTATAAAAACCAAACATACATACAGACATACCATGCATAAAATTGTAAGGGCCTAGGGGGAAAGAGTATCTCAATTCCCCCATGCCTGGCGGCAGAGGTGGGTTTTAAGTAGCTTACGAAAGGCAAGGAGGGTGGGGGCAATTCTAATCTCTGAGGGGAGTTGGTTCCAGAGGACCGGGGCCGCCACAGAGAAGGCTCTTCCCCTGGGTCCCGCCAAGCGGCATTGTTTAGTTGACAGGACCCGGAGAAGGCCCACTCTGTGGGACCTAACTGGTCGCTGGGATTCGTGCGGCAGAAGGCGGTCCCTGAGATAACCTGGTCCAGTTCCATGAAGGGCTTTATAGGTCATAACCAACACTTTGAATTGTGACCGGAAACTGATCGGCAACCAATGCAGACTGCAGAGTGTTGGTGTAACATGGGCATATTTGGGAAAGCCCATGATTGCAGCTGCATTCTGCACGATCTGGTAATAATCAATATGGGAAGTGACGAGGGCCGGAGATTGTTCCACTGGTCCATTGTTCCAACGGAAATTTTATTCCAATAGTGAGTACGTCCAGTAATGGGCAGCCAAAATTTTTTACTGCCACACTGTGGGCGTGGCTTATTTTGTGGGTGTGGCTTGATGGTCATGTGACTGGGTAGGACTGGCTTGCCGGCTATGTGACCAGGTGGGAGTGGCTTGAATGATCATCATCGTTCAAGTGAACTGTGAAGTCCTCGACTTACAACCTCACCAGTGTCGCTTACTGCAGTGACAATTTGCTTCGCATTTCCCGCGCTCTTCTTCTTGGGTTGCCCCCAGGAAGGCGAACGGTTGCCGATCAGCAGTTGAGAAAAGATGGGGGTGGGAATGGGCCCCCTGCAACTCCTGCCGGTGCTGGTCTCCCTGCCGTTTTCCGAGGAAGAGGAGGAGGATGGGAGGGGGGGATAGTCATCTGGAGCTTCATTTCTGCATGTGGAACTGCTCTCCACCCCGTCCTGCCTGCTGCCCTCCCCTGAGTACGTCACTCCGTCCAGGTTTAGGAGAGACATCTACCCATACTTCACTTGTTCCCCTGAAAATAGTGAGAGAGCTGTTCCACAGGGCAGCCTCACTCCAGCTGGGTTCTCAATCTTGTGACGTAGGGCTGAGCTCCACCAAGCCATACTTCTTTCCGTCTTTCTTACCGTTGTCTTTGTCTTTAGGAAACTTCATGTACTTCGTTGGTGGCTCCAAATGGATGCTTCTCAGCAGCCGACTAGTAGCAGGTAAGGACAGGGGAGGATCACCTTCCGGAGTCTAACTCAACTCAACCCAACCCAACTCAACTAATTGAGCTTTGAGGTCCAAATTATCTTATCTTATCTTATCTTATATTAATCTTATTTTATCTTAGCTTTATCTTATCTTTATCTTTATCCTTATCTTCTCTTATCTTTATCTTATCATCTAATCTTTATCTTATCTTTATCTTATTTTATCTTATCTTTATCTTATCTTATCATCTAATCTTTATCTTATCTTTATCTTATCTTTATCTTATCTTTATCTTATCTTTATCTTATCTTTATCTTATCTTTATCTTATCTTTATCTTATCTTATATTAATCTTATTTTATCTTATCTTTATCTTATCTTTATCTTATCTTATCTTATCTTACTTTACCTTACCTTACCTTACCATACCTTACCTTACCTTACCTTATTGTATTTTATTTGTACCGGGTTTTGTGTTGTGAGCCGCTCCGAGTCTCCAGAGAGGGGCGGCATACAAATCTAATAAATAATAATAATAATAATAATAATAATAATAATAATAATAATACACCGAATGTAGCCCCACCCAGCCGCCTCCACTCTTTGGCTTCTACCTCTCAGCAATTTGCCTCTTTGCAGCAAACATCAGCTGATTCAGGCTGCAGGCAGGTGGCAATAAGCTGTGGCAGCGATGGCGAACCTATGCCACGCATGCTACGGGTGGTACGCGGAGCCATATATGCTGCCACACGAGCCATTATCCGAGCTCAGCTCCAGCACGCTGTTTTCCAAGCCCCAAGTCTTTCCAGGGTTTTTTTCCATTGCTCTCCTTGCTCCAAATGTTTATTTCCAGGTGCTAATTGAAACATAGAAGATTGACGGCAGGAAAAGACCTCATGGTCCATCTAGTCTAATGATGTTCCCAGTTCTTACTGGCTTGCAAGCTCTTTCATTGTTACTTTCTCCGAATATTTTTTTTTAAAGCCCTAACCAGGGGATAAAATAATGTCCTGGCTAAGGACGCTAGCCAGATGAATACCTGGTAAGTGTTCTGTCGGGCTCTCTGGTACAATCCTCCCAAAAATTCACAGGTACAAATTTCAGACACACACACGTTTGAAAATTCAAAACAATGTTCTTTATAATGAAAATTCACTTAAACCAAGCCCTCTTTTGGTATAGCAAAGAGCCCTCGTCTCCAAACAAACTGGTAATTTGTACAAGTCCCTTATCAGTTCTGTGATACTTAGCTTGCAGCTGTGAGGCAATTCACAGTCCTTCTTCTTTCACAAAGTGAAACACACTTTGCTCTGGTTTAGTTTCAAAGCGGGGGAAAATCAGCACACAAAAAGTCAAAGGCAGTAAAGCAGTCATGAAACAGAACGATCAGATAATCCTCCACAATGGCCAAACCCACAGGCTGCTATTTATAGCAGCCTCACTAACGACCACAGCCCCACCCAACCACAGGTGGCCTCATTTTCTTTGATAATAATCTCTCAGTTGTTGTTTCCTATGCATCGCTCTCCGCATGCGTGGCTGTATCGTTAACTCTTGTTCTGAATCCAAGGAGGAGCTAGATAATTGACCTCCTTCTGAGCTGTCTGCCCCACTCTCCTCCTCCCTGTCACTCATGTCTTCTTGGTCAGTGGAGCCTTCATCATCAGATTCCACCGGGGGCAAAACAGGCCTGCAGCATGTGGATGTCTCTCCCACATCCATAGTCCTTGGGGCAGGAGCTGGGCCAGAGCTAACCACAACAGTAAGCAGATTCTTTTCCCTATTTTCCTCCCCCAAAACTAAGGTGCATCTTATACTCCGACAAATACGGTACACATGAGCCACCTATAAATCCATATTTCAAATGCTCCTTGTCTCTTCAAGTGGCTTTCTGCCAGAGAACAACTCTGCACTCCGTAGAGCAGGATAGAAAAAGATGTACAATCTGACACACCTGATTGTCAGTCTTCAGTGTCAAGGTTTCAGACAACAGGGGGGGCGAAAGTGGATAAGGTGCTTAGGGTGGGTGGAGGAGGGAAGAGGTGCTCAGTTTGCCATTTCTTTCCTGTTTTCAACGGGCTTTTCCGCCTCCCCCACTACAGGTGCGGGAACTGGAGCAGGCGCCTCCATCTTCGGCTACCTCACCCGTTCGACCACTTCGCAGGAGAGGTCCAAGGTCTTTGCGGCCGTCATGGCATGCCGCCAGGTTGGGCTGCTTATTGGTAAGGACTCTAGTTTTGGCAAACCCTCCCCGACAAGAACTTGCTTTCTCTTTCGGCAGTGATGGGCCGACAGTGGCCACCGTGCACGGTGCGCTCTGAGCGCAGCAACCGAAATCTAGCGTGAATGTCCTGGCGCAACTGAGATTTGGGCAAAAATTGCCAGCATCTTGCCGGTTGCATGTGTGCATGGTTCCAGACTTACTGGAGCCACGCGCTTGGGCGTACAAGACCTACTGGAGCCGTGCACCTGGGCACATGAGATCTACCGGAGCCATGCACCTGGGTGCACGAGACTTACCAGAGCCACACACCTCGATGCATGAGATCTACCGGAGCCGCGCACCTGGGCGCATGAGATCTACCGGAGCCATGCACCTGGGCGCATGAGATCTACCGGAGCCACGCACCTCGATGCATGAGATCTACCGGAGCCCTGCACCTGGGCACACGAGACTTACCAGAGCCACACACCTAGGCGCACGAGACCTGAATGCTAAGGGCATGAATGCTGCTGTGATGGGTGCCTAAAATTACTGAAGTGCACAACATTGACATAGTCAGTGCTGCCCGAGAATTTCTTGACCGTTTTTAGATTGAAGGCGAGGCTTTTCTCTACTGTATAGTGATGGGAGATGAAACTTCCATTCCATTCCATTCCATTCTATTCTATTCTATTCTATTCCTGATTCTATTCTATTCTAATCCTTATTCTATTCTGTTCTATTCTATTCCTTATTCTATTCTATTCCTTATTCTATTCTATTCTATTCCTTATTCCATTCTATTCTATTCCTTAGTCTATTCTATTTTATTCCATCCCATCCCATCCTAATATCCTATCCTATCCTATCCTAATATCCTATCCTTTCCTATCCTAATATTCTATTTTATTCTCTCCTCTCCTCTCCTCTCCTGTCCTAATATTCTATCCTTTCCTATCCTATCCTAATATTCTATTGTATTCTATCCTCTCCTCTCCTCTTTTATCCTATCCTATCCTAATATTCTATCTTATCCTATCCTATCCTAATATCCTATCCTATCCTATCCTATCCTATTCTATTGAGTCATTTTCTTGTAGCTGCCATTCTATAGGGAAAGGAAGATTGATCAATTGATCGATTGATTGATTAAATTTCTGTATAGCAACTCTGGGTGGTGTGGAGGTTGAAGGAAGATCCCTGCAGAAGATGCTGTTGTCCTGGCAGGTAACCTGCAGGGCCTTATTCACACCCTTGTTCTGTCCCATTTGCTTCCAGGCCCAGCTTGTAATCTTTTCCTGCGCCTCTGCAATTTCCACCTGGGGCCCTTCGTGGTCAATAAGTTTACATCCCCTGGGGTAAGTCACAGGAATTTGTTCTTTCTGGGAGCATTGTTTATTTATTCAAGGTACCATATTTTTCGGAATATAAGACGCACCTTAGTTTTAGGGGAGTAAAATAAGGAAAAAAAGGTCTCTGGCTCCGAGGGATTTGCCAAACAGCAAACAGATGATGTGCATTGTTTGCTGTGTATTTATGTGCATGTGTGCTGACCCATAGAAATAACAAAGAATTGGAGAAATGTACATTATGGCAGTATATTAATGCCAGAAAGTTTTCTTAAACGTAATCACACTAACGCCACCCAATTATTTAAATAGAAGTACTGCAAACATGACAAAGTTAGGGTTTAACTCATTTGCCTTTTCTTAATACTAATATTTAATACTAAAACAGTGATACCTCATCTTACAAACCCCTCGTCATATGAACCTTTCGAGATACGAACCCGGGGTTTAAGGTTTTTTGTGCTTCTTATTCCAAACTATTTTCAGCTTACAAACCCAAGCTGCCACTGCTGGGATGCCCCACCTCTGGACTTCCGTTGCCAGCAAAGCGCCCATTTTTATGCTGCTGGGATTCCCCTGCTGGGTTTCCCCTGCAGCATCGCAAAAACACGGAAGTCTGGAGGTAGGGTTTCCCATGGAAGGGAGCCTCAGGGGAATCCCAGCAGTGCAAAAACGGGTGCTTCGGCTGGCAAAAGGGGTGAGCTTTGGGCTTGCATGCATTAATCGCTTTTCCATTGATTCCTATGGGAAACATTGTTTCATCTTACAAACATTTCACCTTACGAACCTCATCCCGGAACCAACTAAGTTCGTAAGACAAGGTATCACTATACTTAATACTAAAATAGGACATTTCAGATTATACTTGTACAGATGCTGTCAAATTTGATGTGGCTTTCTGTAAGTATACATTATTCTCTGCTAGGATACATTATTCACTCCATTCTGTGTTACGCAAAAGTGCTTTCTGTTTTTCTGTTCTCCGCTCTTGACTCCTGTCGACAGCTCTTCATGTGTCTGGTGTGGATTCTGCTGCAGTTGATTGTGATGACGATGTACTACGACATACAGACCCCGACTCCCACGGCAAGGATCGTATCCGCGGATGCCTTGGAAGAGGAACAGAAGCCGCTTATAGAGCACGAGGGCGGCCAAGGAGAGGCCACGGGCGGGAGCTGCTACGGTAGCACTCCCGTGGCACTTCCGCAACCTTCGCTTGGCGATGAATGCAGATATGTGCCCAATGGACACTTGGCAGACGAGGAGTCGACGGAAGAAAACATCAACCCCTTCCGTCAATTTAGCTCTGTCAAAGGTGAATAATAATAATAATAATAATAATAATAATAATAATAATAATTTATTAGATTTGTATGCCGCCCTTCTTCAAAGACTCGGGGCAGCTCACAGCAACGATAAACAATGTACAACAAATCCAATAATTATAACTATGGCTAAAACCCCCTACCATTAAAAAAGAGACAATGCTACTCAATCAAACCATATATAAATCTTACTAGCCATAGGGATACGTCAATTACACCATGCCTGGCAACATAGATGGGTTTTCAGAGTCTTGCAGAAGGCGAGGAGGGTGGTGACAGTCCGAATCTCCGGGGGGAGTTGATTCCAGAGGGCCGGGGCCGCCACAGAGAAGGCTCTTCCCCTGGGTCCCGCCAGATGACATTGTTTAGTCGACGGGACCCGGAAAAGGCCAACTCCGTGGGACCTAATCGGCCGCTGGGATTCGTGCGGCAGAAGGCGGTCCCGTAGGTATTCTAGTCCAATGACATGTAGGGCTTTATAGGTCATTACCAACACTATATCAGGGAATTTCAAAACACTCTGGAATTGGAAGGGACCCTGTAGGTCATCTAGTCAAACCCCTGGCTGTTGCAGGAGACCCAAACCACCCCAGATAAATGGCAGCCCAATCTCCTCTTGAACGTATCTAGTGTTGGAGCCTTCACAACCTCCGCAGGCAGGGCGTTCCACTGGTTGATCGCGCTCACCGTCAGAAAGTTCTTCCTTATTTCCAGGTTGAATTTCCAGCTTTGTCTCTGTCTTAAGTACAGGATAATTACAATGCTTAGCATCGCTCGGAAAAAAATAACTTTAAATCTCCGGGTGGGGCAAGATTAAATTTTATAATAGTGACTGATTCATAAAGATAGTCCAATCTGGTCACCGAACATCTTGCCAAGTGTCAGGGCAGCCCTGGTAAATGATTCCTTTGGTTCCAGAGACAATGAACGCTTCAGGAAATAAAGGGATTTTAAGCTTTATTATTAACTTAAGTAAAGAGGGAATCCAGAGCATGATACAGAATCCAGAGGGTTAAAAGCATACATCACCAAGAAAGGGTGGTACCCAAATGTCTTATAAGTTGCCAGGAGTTCTTTAATAAGGGCAGCAAAGATATTCCCAAGTGACATTTTTTCTATAGTGCTAGGTCCCAGTCAGAAGCTCCAACTAATAACAATAACACCTGGTTTTATTGAAACCTGGAACCGTGACTTCATGGCCCAGCTACAGTCTGGAGACTGTAAGACTTGGCCTTGATAGAATAGAATAGAATTTTATTGGCCAAGTGTGATTGGACATACAAGGAATTTGTCTTGGTGCATATGCTCTCAACGTACATAAAATAAAATATACATTCGTCAAGAATCATGAGGTACGACACTTAATGATTGTCACAGGGGTCAAATAAGCAACGAAGAAGCAATATTAATAAACATCTTAAGGATATAAGCAACAAGTTACAGTCATACAGTCAACATGGGAGGAAATGGGTGATAGGAATGATGAGAAAAACTAGTAGAATAGAAGTGCAGATTTAGTAGAAAGTCTGACAGTGTTGAGACTTTCTACTAAATCTGCACTTCTATTCTACTAGTTTTTCTCATCATTCCTATCACCCATTTCCTCCCATGTTGACTGAATTATTTGTTTAGTAGAGTGATGGCGTTCGGAAAAAAACTGTTCTTGTGTCTAGTTGTCTTGGTGTGCAGTGCTCTGTAGTGACGTTTTGAGGGTAGGAGTTGAAACAGTTTGTGTCCAGGATGCGAGGGGTCAGTAAATATTTTCACCGCCCTCTTTTTGACTCGTGCAGTATACAAGTCCTCAGTGGAAGGCAGGTTGGCAGCCATTGTTTGTTCTGCAGTTCTGATTCTCCTCTGAAGTCTGTGTCGGTCTTGTTGGGTTGCAGCACCAAACTAGACAGTTATAGAGGTGCAGATGTATGAGATATGCCTCTGAGATGGGAATTGAAAGGCTGATGAGATTTTTCACAGTATAATATATAGAACATAGAATCACACAGGAAGGGACCTTGAAGGTCATCTAGTCCAACTCCCTGCAGAAGCGGGGTAGTCTATACTATTTCAGACCAGTGACTGTCCAGTCTCTTATTGAAAACCTTCAGCGACGGGGCACCCACAAAGGCGAGGCGTTCCACCGGTTGATTGTTCTCACCGTTAGAAAATTTCTCCTTAATTCTACATTGAACCAGCTAAATTAGATTTGGTAAAATACACTGCTCAAAAAAGTAAAGGGAACGCTCAAATAACACATCCTCTATCTGAATGAATGAAATATTCTCATCGAATGCTTTGTTCTGTACAAAGTTGAATGTGCTGACAACAAAATGAAATCGATTGTCAATCAGTGTTGCTTCCTAAGTGGACAATTTGATTTCACAGAGGTTTGATTTACTTGGAGTTATATTCTGTTGTTAAGTGTTCCCTTTATTTTTTTTGAGCAATATACAATAACATGAACCAGATGGCTAACCAAGATTAAAACTTGGTATGCTTATAGTATACATAGCAATTTAATGCCCACGTTACACCAACACTCCGCAGTCTGCATTGGTTGCCGATCAGTTTCTGGTCACAATTCAAAGTGTTGGTTATGACCTATAAAGCCCTTCATGGCACCGGGCCAGATTATCTCAGGGACCGCCTTCTGCTGCACGAATCCCAGCGACCAGTTAGGTCCCACAGAGTGGGCCTTCTCCGGGTCCCGTCGACTAAACAATGTCGTTTGGCGGGACCCAGGGGAAGAGCCTTCTCTGTGGCAGCTCCGGCCCTCTGGAACCAACTCCCCCCAGAGATTAGAATTGACCCCACCCTCCTCGCCTTTCGTAAGCTCCTTAAAACCCAACTCTGTCGTCAGGCATGGGGGAATTGAGATGCTCTTTCCCCCTAGGCTTCTGCAATTTATGTATGGTATGTTTGTATGTATGATTGGTTTTTAAAATAAGGGTTTTTAGCTGTTTTAGTATTGGATTGTCGCATGTGGTTTTTACCACTGTTGTTAGCCGCCCCGAGTCTACGGAGAGGGGCGGCATACAAATCCAATAAATACATACATTAAATAAATAAATAAATGAATGAATGAATGAATGAATGAATGAATGAATGCAGAAGAATATTTTGGCCACTGTAGATGAACACGGTTTTCCTCCTACAATGATTTTAATTACGGAATTAAATTATTTGGCACCCACGTTATAGATTAACCAGATAAACAGAGTTTGCATACCGCAGTAAAGTTTAGAACTCCTTAACCAAATCTTTTGCAGTGATGAAATCTAAAAATTTTCCCTACCACTTCTGTGGGTGTGGCTTTGAAAAAACCAACTTTCACACTTCACACACAAACAGCACAAAAGCCACACAGCTGACACACACACAATGCAAAAATAGTTGACTTTGCACAAAATGGTCCCTGCACAACAAGCAGAACACTCACAGAGCTACTGAGAACTCAAAAGCTAACTTTACACAAAAATAACACAAAAGCCACACGACCGACTCACACACAGTGCAAAAGCACACAAAATGGCCCTTGCAACAAGCAGGAACCTTACAGAGCCACAAAGAGCTAAAAAACCTACTTTACACAAAATAACACAAAAGCTACACAACTGACCCCTACACAATTGATTCACGCATAACGCAAAACACACACAAAATGGCTCTTGCAACAACAAGCAGGAAGTTTACAGTGTCACAGAGAGCTCAAAAACCAAGTTTCACACTTTACACAAAAATAACAAAAACTACACAGCTGATTCCTGCACAACTGACTCACACATGAGTCCGCGGAGAGGGGCGGCATATAAGTTCAATAAATAAATAAATACACACAATGCAGAAGCAGCTGGACTTCACACAACATGGTCCCTGCAACAAAGACCTGCATCTCACCAAGTCACAGTTCCAGTGAATAAAAAATATGCTTAAATTTTTTTTTTTGAAAAAAGGTTCCAGTGCTGACTGTCAAACAGCTGAGAATTGAGACTTTTTAAAAACAAAACTTTTTAAAGCATTTTTTTACTATGTATTTCCCTGAAAATAAGACCTGATCTTATATATGTACTGTAATGCTCTCTACATGAGGCTACCTTTGAAAAGTGTTCGGAAACTTCAGATCGTGCAGAATGCAGCTGCGAGAGCAATCATGGGCTTCCCTAAATATGCCCATGTTACACCAACACTCCGCAGTCTGCATTGGTTGCCGATCAGTTTCCGGTCACAATTCAAAGTGTTGGTCATCACCTATAAAGCCCTTCATGGCACCGGACCAGGGTATCTACGAGACCGCCTTCTGCCGCACGAATCCCGAGACCGGTTAGGTCCCACAGAGTTGGCCTTCTCCGGGTCCTGTCAACAAAACAATGTTGTTTGGCGGGGCCCAGGAGAAGAGCCTCCTCTGTGGCGGCCCCAGCCCTCTGGAACCAACTCCCCCCGGAGATTAGAATTGCCCCCACCCTCCTCGCCTTTCGTAAGCTCCTTAAAACCCACCTCTGCCGTCAGGCATGGGGGAACTGAGATATTCTTTCCCCCTAGGCCTTTACAATTCATGCATGGTAATGTTTGTGTATATGGATGTTTGGTTTTACAATAAGGGTTTTTAGTTGTTTTAGTATTGGATTTACATGCTGTTTTTTATTACTGTTGTTAGCCGCCCCGAGTCTACGGAGAGGGGCGGCATACAAATTCAATAAACAAACAAACAAACATACATACATACATACATACATACATACATGCATACATTTATTTGCACCCTGAAATAAGCACTTGGCCTCATTGACATGCACTCAAAAGCCCAAATTAGGCTTATTATACCAGGGGATGTCTTATTTTGGGGAAAATAAGGTAATTCTGGGGAAAAGGCAGTAAAAATGCTTTTTAAAAAGTTTTTAAAAAAGAGGTTCGTCAGCTGTGATAATTAGATGTGCCCAGTGATTATGGAAAACTTTTTTTATTATTATTTTTTTAAACATTTTAAAAGCATTTTTACTACTGGTTCATAGAACCGGAAGTATTTGTTACTAATGGTTTGGTCGAATAGGCCCAAAGCGATAGTATTTCACCCCTGGTCTTTTGTTAGCCTGATTCAGAGGGTTGTGTGAATCCAACCTTGAACTTTGCCAAGTAGATCTCTCAAAGATCCAGAGGGATGGTTTCGGTGGTGGGCTGCTGCTAATTGCGTGCAGCTCTGTGGCTTTGGTGCGCGAGTGCGGGACCGAGCGCAATTTTACTTCCTGCAAAATTGCATTTCCGTGCGTTTCCGTGTGAGATTTTGCTACCTGCACAGATGCGGTAAGCAAAATTGCGCTCGATCCCACGCTCAAGAAGCAGAGCTGCGGAGCTGCGCGCAATTAGCCGTGCCAGCAGCAGCCCACCACTGGATGCTTTTATGATTAATCCTTCATTTCTTTTTCAACTGGTTGCCGATCGGTTTCCGGTCACAATTCAAAGTGTTGGTTATGATCTATAAAGCCCTTCGTGGCATCGCACCATAATATCTCCAGGACCGTCTTCTGCCGCACGAATCCCAGCGACCGGTTAGGTCCCACAGAGTTGGCCTTCTCCGGGTCCCGTCAACTAAAAAAAAAGTCATTTGGCGGGACCCAGGGGAAGAGCCTTCTCTGTGGCGGCCACGACCCTCTGGAACCAGCTCCCCCCAGATATCAGAGTCGCCCCCACCCTCCTTGCCTTTTGCAAGCTCCTTAAAACCCACCTCTGCCGTCAGGCATGGGGGAATTGAGACTTTCCCTTCCCCCTAGGCTTATAAAATTCATGCATGGTATGTCTATATGTATGATTGGTTTCTTAAATAGGAGTTTTTTACATTACTTTTAATATTAGATTTGTTCATATTGTTTTTTTTACTGTTGTTAGCCGCCCCGAGTCTATGGAGAGGGGCGGCATACAAATCTAATTAATAAATAATAAATATAAAATAAATAAATAAACTCCGCCCCGCCCTCCACTCCCGGAGTAAAAATGGGCTCCTCAGCCTCAATGAGGTTCCTCCGGACTCAATGGTGGTTGTGTTTTCATTTCAGAATATTTGCGGGAGGAAGTGGTGGTTCTCCTCACTGCCCAGTTCATTACTCTCTTCAATCAAACGGCATTGGAGGTAGGTAGGCCCAGCTGTGCGTTGACCTTGGGGTTATTTGGGAACTCTGAAGCTGAAAGTGGAAGACTTAATGTTAAGGTATTTAAATTTAATAGCTGGGAACGGCAGGGTGGTGCAGTGAGCCAGAACGCAAAATAACAAAATAATAACAAAAGATTTAAGTGCCAAAGCCCACTGCAACAACATAGCCAAGAAGGCTTCAAGAGTTGTAAACATAATCCTACGTAGCTTCTGCTCTGGCAATCTCACACTGCTTACCAGAGTTTACAAAACTTTTGCCAGACCCATCCTCGAATACAGCTCATCTGTTTGGAGCCCATATGACATCTCAGACATCAACACCCTTGAAAATGTCCAAAGATACTTCACCAGAAGAGCCCTTCACTCCTCCACTCGAAACAGAATACCCTATGAGACTAGACTTTCAATCCTGGGCCTAGAAAGCCTAGAACTAAGACGCCTTAAACATGATGTAAGTATTGCCCACAAGATCATATGCTGCAACGTCCTGCCTGTCGGCGACTACTTCAGCTTCAACCACAACAACACAAGAGCACACAACAGATTTAAACTTAATATTAACCGCTCCAAACTTGACTGTAAAAAATATGACTTCAGTAACTGAGTTGTTGAAGCGTGGAACTCATTACCGGACTCCATAGTGTCATCCCCAAACCCCCAACACTTTACCCTTAGATTATCTACGGTTGACCTATCCAGATTCCTAAGAGGTCAGTAAGGGGCGAGTACAAGTGCACTAGAGTGCCTTCCGTCCCCTTTCCTATTGCTCTCCTATATCTCCTATACCTTTCTTCTATTCCTATATGTCTTCTTCTACTCTTTCATTGATGTGTTCTATTCCTATATCTTCTTTTCTATTCTTTCATAGATATATTTTACTATGAGTATCTCCTCTATAACCTTCATCATGTATTTTACTATGTGTATATAGATATATACCCACTAAAACCCACATTGTGTATTGGACAAAATAAATAAATAAAAATGAACACAACACTCTAAGCAATAGCGCTTTGATTTATGTACTGCTTCACAGTGCTTTACAGCCCTCTCTAAGCGGTTTACAGAGTCAGGCATATGGCTCCTGACAATTTGGGTCCTCATTTTAACCTGAAGGATGGAAGGCTGAGTCAACCTTGAGCTGGTCAGGATTGAACTCCTGACAGTGAGCAGACTTGGTCTGCAATACTGCATTCTAATCACTGCGCCACCCAAGGCTCTGGATGTAGATTACTGGCTCCTATATGAGGCAATCTGTGCTGTGATTGGTTGCTTCGGGTGTGGAGGGGGAGTTTCTCTTTCCCGCCATTTTTTTTGCCCTGTGTGAGCTCTGTATTTTACCTCATGACGTTCCTGCCATGTTGATTTACCTCATGATTTTCCTGTTTGCCCAGCTATCTATAGAATTTTGCTGTGCATATACAGTGATACCTTGTCTTACGCACTTAATTGGTTCCAGGACGAGGTTCGTAAGGTGAAATGTTTGCAAGACAAAACAATGTTTCCCATAGGAATCAATGGAAAAGCGATTAATACGTGCAAGCCCCAAATTTACCCCTTTTGCCAGCCGAAGTGCCCGTTTTTGCGCTGCTGGGATTCCCCTGAGGCTCCCCTCCATGGGAAACCCCACCTCCGGACTTCCGTGTTTTTGCGATGCTGTTTTTGTATGCTGCCCCTCTCCAAAGACTCGGGGCGGCTCATAACAACATAAACAGTGTACAAATCCAATTTTTAAAAATACAATTGAAAACCCTTATAATAAAATAATCACACAATCCAATCAAACCATACACCAACCTTGGGCTGTGTGTTAATTTCCCCATGCCTGGCGGCAGAGATGAGTTTTTAATGACTTACGAAATGCGAGGAAGGTGGGGGCAGTCCTAATCTCTGAGGGGAATTGGTTCCAGAGGGCCGGGGCCGCCACAGAGAAGGCTCTTCCCCTGGGACCCGCCAGACGACATTGTTTAGTCGACGGGACCCGGAGAAGGCCAACTCTGTGGGACCTAACTGGCCGCTGGGATTCGTGCGGCAGAAGGCGGTCTCGGAGGTATTCTGGTCCGATGCCGTGTAGGGCTTTGTAGGTCATGACCAACACTTTGATTTGTGTCCGGAAATTGAGAATTGAGAATGTTGAGAATCAAAACCAGGAGTATTGAAAGTTGCTGCTTTTTTGTGGTGTTGGAGGTCATTCTAAGAATAGGTAAACAACCTGAAACCTGTATTGATTTCCCTCTACAGACCATGGTGACTCCAATTACGCAGAAGTATTTGAACTTTGGAGAACTGGAGAACAGCATCATGTATTTCCTGTGCGGTGTGGAGGTAAGGGTGAGAAAGGGGCCGATCCTGTAACTGAGCCACTTTAACAAGGTAGAGTGTTAAATTGTCCTGTGGCAAGTTGGCCACAGGCATTTGATCGCAGCGAGTTGTCCCATTCCTTGCTCTGAGAGTCACTGGGTCCAATTACGCTGTCGTTGTGCTTCTTCCTTTGCAGGTCATCGCTGGCTTCTTCCTGGTGCGCTTTCTCAGTGCCCGGCTATCTGATCGGATCCTCTTGCTCCTCGGTCTGATCATCTGCAACGTGGCCTGCGTCTGGTGCCTGCTGTTCCTGGCACACCCCCAGGGTAATGAGGTTGGACGGCTGGAGAAAGAGCGTGAAAGGTGTCTTCGCTCCCTTCCTCTCGGTTCCCAGGCTCTGGAGACTTAGAGTTTCTACTGGAAGAGAGTACAGTGGTACCTCTACCTAAGAACGCCTCTACTTACAAACTTTTCTAGATAAGAACCGGGGGTTCCAGATTTTTTTTGCCTCTTCTCAAGAACCATTTTCCACTTACAAACCCGAGCCTCTGAAACTGTAACTGGAAAAGGCAGGGAGAAGCCTCCGTGGGGCCTCTCTAGGAATCTCCTGGGAGGAAACAGGCCCAGAAAAGGCGGGGAGAAGTCTTTGTGGGGCCTCTCTAGGAATCTCCTGGGAGGAAATATGGCCGGAAAAGGCAGAGAGAAGCCTCTGTGGGGCCTCTCTCGGAATCTCCTGGGAGGAAACAGGGCCAGAAAAGAAGGGGAGAAGCCTCTCTGCGGCCTCTCTAGGAATCTCCTGGGAGGAAATATGGCCGGAAAAGGCAGAGAGAAGCCTCTGTGGGGCCTTTCTTGGAATCTCCTGGGAAGAAACAGGGCCAGAAAAGAAGGGGAGAAGCCTCTCTGCGGCCTCTCTAGGAATCTCCTGGGAGGAATCTCCTGGGAAAAGGCGGGGAGAAGCCTCCTTGGGGCCTCTCTAGGAATCTCCTGGGAGGAAACGGACTCCACCCTCCCTGTGGTTTCCCCAATCACACACATTAATTGCTTTTACATTGATTCCTATGGGGAAAATTGCTTCTTCTTACAAACTTTTCTGCTTAAGAACCTGGTCACGGAACGAATTAAGTTCGTAAGTAGAGCTTCCACTATACTTGTAGCTCAGGGTTGAACCATGAGATGCTTGGTGCAGAGACTGAACTTGGTTGGTTTCTTGTGGATTGTCAGGGTTTCAGGTAATACACCCATAGCAGACAAAACCCAGAAGCCAGTCAGGTCCCACAGGGTCGGCCTTCTCCAGGTCCCATTGGCCAGGCAATTTCGTCTGGCGGGGCCTAAGGGAAGAGCCTTCTCTGTGGCGGCCCCGGCCCTTTGGAACAAACTCTCTCAGGAGTACTGCCCCCTCCCTCCTGGCCTTTCACAAAGCCTTGGAAGACCCATCTCTGCCGGCGGGCATGGGGGCACAGTGAGTGTTGAGAGCTAACTCCGGCCAATGCTGTGTTGTATGACAATCATTAAGTGCTGTACCTCATGATTCTTGACAAATGTATCTTTTCTTTTATGCACACTGAAAGCATAAAAATTGAATAAATAAATAAAATAAATATTCACCAAAGACAAATTCCTTGGGTGCCCAAACATACTTGGCCAATAAAGGATTCTATTCTATTCTATTCTATTCTACTCTACTCTACTCTACTCTACTCTACTCTACTCTACTCTACTCTACTCTAATGTATCTTTTCTTTTATGTACACTGAGAGCATATGCACCAAAGACAAATTCCTTGTGCGTCCAATCACACTTGGCCAATAAAGAATTCCTATTCTATTCTGTTCTATTCTATTCTATTCTATTCTATTCTATTCTATTCTACTCTACTCTAATGTATCTTATCTTTTATGTACACTGAGAGCATATGCACCAAAGACAAATTCCTTGTGTGTCCAATCACACTTGGCCAATAAAGAATTCCTATTCTATTCTGTTCTGTTCTATTCTATTCTATTCTATTCTACTCTACTCTACTCTAATGTATCTTATCTTTTATGTACACTGAGAGCATATGCACCAAAGACAAATTCCTTGTGCGTCCAATCACACTTGGCCAATAAAGAATTCCTATTCTATTCTGTTCTGTTCTATTCTATTCTATTCTATTCTATTCTATTCTATTCTATTCTACTCTACTCTACTCTACTCTACTCTAATGTATCTTATCTTTTATGTACACTGAGAGCATATGCCCCAAAGACAAATTCCTTGTGTGTCCAATCACACTTGGCCAATAAAGGATTCCTATTCCTATTCTATTCTATTCTATTCTATTCTATTCTACTCTACTCTACTCTACTCTACTCTACTCTACTCTACTCTAATGTATCTTATCTTTTATGTACACTGAGAGCATATGCACCAAAGACAAATTCCTTGTGTGTCCAATCACACTTGGCCAATAAAGGATTCCTATTCCTATTCCTATTCCTATTCCTATTCTATTCTATTCTATTCTATTCTACTCTACTCTACTCTACTCTATTCTAATGTATCTTTTCTTTTATGTACACTGAGAGCATATGCACCAAAGACAAATTCCTTGTGTGTCCAATCACACTTGGCCAATAAAGAATTCCTATTCTATTCTAGTCTAATTCCTATTCCTATTCCTATTCCATTCCATTCTATTCCACTGGTAGGATCTGCTGTGAACTTTCTCCTTACCTTGTTTCCCATGTCTCCATCCGTTCATGCAGGTACCTTTGCCGTCCTCCTCACAGAGCTGGTCATAGGTGTCTTCTTGCAGGTTTTGGGCCTGCCCTTCGTTGCTGTGTCCCAAGTGTCGCTCTTTTCTAAAATCACAGCAGAGAGAACGCAAGGTAAGCCCCACCCCATTCCTGATCCCAGCCACCTCCAATCTCCCAAGTGTTGGCACGGCTATTCAAAACCTGGCTCTAGAGTTGGGGGGGAAAAAAAGCTACCGTATATTTTGGAGCATAAGACCACATGCATTATTTGCTTTTACATTGATTCCTGTGGGGAAAGTTGCTTCTTCTTACAAACTTTTCGACTTAAGAACCTGGTGATGGAACGAATTAAGTTCGTAAGTAGAGGTACCACTGTATTAGATTTATTTTTTAAAGACTGCTTTATTGCTGTTCTGGACAATGTAGTAAAATGAACAAGCTTTTTAAAATAAATGCTTGATCTGAAGAAGCCCAGTGGTATTGTATCTTCTTTTAAATATTATAAGAGATAATATAAATATATGGCTTGGTATTGAAGGTATATGTGTTTTTATGTATGCTTTTTTCAATGTGGAGAAAAATTTAAAAAACTTAAAATATATACAGGGTGCGTTCCAAAAGTATTATTATTATTATTATTATTATTATTATTATTATTATTATTATTATTATTATCATCATTATCATCATCATTATCATTTTTCCAGATGTCATCATTATTATTATTTATTAGATTTGTATGCCGCCCCTCTCCGTGGACTCGGGGCGGCTCACAGCAATGATAAAAACAATATACAATGACAAATCTAATAGTTAGAATCTAAAATAACAATAATACATTTAAAAAGTCTAAAAAACAAGAAACCCATATACAGTGATCCCCCGATCATTGCGAGGGTTCCGTTCCAGGACCCCTCACAATGACCGGTTTTTCGCGAAGTAGCGCTGCGGAAGTAAAAACACCATCTGCGCATGTGCAGATGGTGTTTTTACTATCGCCGCAGCAGCGAGGAGCCAAAGATTGGGGTTTCCCCGCCGCCCGCCGTTCGCTCGCGCTGCTTCCCAGCTGGGAAGCAGCGCTGGGGGTCTTACCGGCCGCCCACTCCTCGCTGCTGCCGCGCCCGCCGCTTGTCCGCCGCCTGCCTGCCCGCGCGCCGGCCCTTCGCCCGCCCACGCCATTCGCTCGCGCCGCTTCCCAGCTGAGTCCTGAAGCGAATGGCGTGGGCGGGCGAAGGGCGGGCGCGCGGGCAGGCAGGCGGCGGACAAGCGGCCGGTAACACCCCCAGCGCCGCTTCCCAGCTGGGAAGCGGCGCGAGCGAACGGCGTGGGCGGGCGAAGGGCGGGCGCACGGGCAGGCAGGCGGCGGACAAGCGGCCGGTAACACCCCCAGCGCCACTTCCCAGCTGGGAAGCGGCGCGAGCGAATGGCGTGGGCGGGCGAAGGGCGGGCGCGCGGGCAGGCAGGCAGCGGACAAGCGGCCGGTAACACCCCCAGCGGCGCTTCCCAGCTGGGAAGCGGCGCGAGCGAACGGCGTGGGCGGGCGAAGGCTGGGCGAGCGGCAGCGAGGAGTTTGCGTGGGCGGTGGGGAAACTCCTCGCTGATGCCCGCCGCTCGCCCTCCCGCCAGCAATAGGGGGAAGACCCAGGGAAGCCGCCCAGCAGCTTATCTGCCCGGCGCCATCTACGCATGCGTGCCCATAGAAAACAGGGCGCGCATGCGCAGATGGTGTTTTTACTTCCGGGTTTAAAAATCGCCATATAGCCATTTTGCAATGATCGGGGTCGCAATACCCGGGGGATCACTGTATATAAAAACATACATACAGTCATATCATACACAAATAACTACATAGGCAGGGGGAGATGTTTCAGTTCCCACACGCTTGATGGCAGAGGTGGGTTTTAAGGAGTTTACGAAAGGCAAGGAGGGTGGGGATAGTTCTAATCTCTGGAGGGAGCTGACTGCAGAGGGTCGGAGCCGCCACAGAGAAGGCTCTTCCTCTGGGTCCCGCCAAACGACATTGTTTAGTTGACGGGACCCGGAGGAGACTAACTCTGTGGGACCTAACCGGTTGCTGGGATTTGTGCGGCAGAGGGCGGTCTCGTAGATAACCTGGTCCGGTGCCATGAAGGCTTTATAGGTGATGACCAACACTTTGAATTGTGACCGGAAACTGATCGGCAACCAATGCAGACTGCGGAGTGTTGGAGTAACATGAGCATATTTGGGAATGATTGCTCTCGCAGCTGCATTCTGCACAATCTGAAGTTTCCGAACACTTTTCAAAGGTAGCCCCATGTAGAGAGCATTACAGTAGTCGAGCCTCGAGGTGATAAGGGTATGAGTGACTGTGAGCAGTGAGTCCCGGTCCAGATAGGGCCGCAACTGGTGCACCAGGTGAACCCTGGCGAACGCCCCCCTCGCCACAGCTGAAAGATGTTTCTCTAATGTGAGCTGTGGATCGAGGAGGACGCCCAAGTTGCGGACCCTCTTCGAGGGGGTCAATAATTTCCCCCCAGGGTAATGCAATTGAATTTTCCGCACCGCTCTTATTGGTCGGAATGGGACCGAAGCACATGGAGTAGGTGGGGGGGGGACGCTAAGCTTTGCCGCGAAACGGTCTCAGTGCTCTCCAAGCTGTGGAAACGGCAGGACGTCAGTTATTGTAAACCTCTGCACGCCGACCGTGTTACGAAAAGACCAACCGAGCGGAAATTTAAAGTGAACTTTTGCAACCTATAGCAATTGAACCTGATTATTTGGACAACGTCATCCCTGGTGATGAAACCTGGGTTTTTGAATACGACCCAGAAACAAAACGCCAAAGCTCTGAGTGGCACACCGACCAGTCCCCCGAGCCCCAAAAGGCACGAATGAGCAAATCAAAAGTGGAAACAATGCTCATTGTCTTTTTCGACAGCAAAGGAGTGGCCCCTAAGGAGTTTGTTCCTCAAGGAGAGACAGTTAACGCTGCCTACGACGTGGATGTGCTGGAAAGACTCCGAAAAGGGGTCATCAAGACAAGAACAATTTTTTGGACTGTGCAGAGATGGATATGATGTCAAGAAGGCTAAATGACCAAGAAGAATCCGAATTTTATATTATTTGCACTAAAGTTTAAACATGGATAGACAAAAATAGAAATAAAAATTAAGGCTATGAGAAATGTATGAATATATTAAAATGATATTAGATTTTTTTGTTGGTTTTTTTTATTAAGTTAATCTTATGTTTATTAGAATGTGTAAACAAAATTCTTCTTTTCATCAAGAATACTATGTCGACTTAATGATTTAAGAATTTATTCTTTTTCCTGTATTAAAAATTGACTTCAAGAAGAGAGGGGTAATTGTAACCCCCATTGTGTGTTTAAATGTTTGTGAGTCTGTATGTTTTTTTATTGAAAATTAATAAAGTATTAAAAAAAAAAAAGACAAGAAAAGACATCTCCGCTACCTGGGAACGACATAACGACAAAGCGCCTTGCTACAATGCGCTACAAATCTGTATGTTCCTGGCCAAACACTAGGTGCCAACGCTGCCTCATCCCCCCTATAGTCCTGACGTTGCCCCAGCAGACCTCTTTTTGTTCCCAGCCCTGAAAGGAACCCCTTTTTCGTCCATAGAAGAGATCCAATCAGCTGTGACGAAGACCTTACGAGAGGTCCCCGAAGACGTCTTCCAGGGCACGTACTGGTCATGGCACAGTCCCTGGAAAAAAATGTGTAGAGGCCCAAGGACAGTACTTTGAAGAATTTTAAGTGTTTGTGCAAATCTGTTCAATAAATTACTTTTTTTCTTCGGAGTCTTCGGAGAGGGACGGCATACAAATCTAATAAATTATAATAATAATAATAATTATTATTATTATTTAAAAATAATTGCATTACTTTCGGAACGCACCCTGTATACATATCAGGATTTATTTCCCTCTTGTTCCTTTCTTCTTTTGGTAGGTTTCAGCCAGGGTCTCCGTCGCTCCGTTGGGGGCATTGCCACCATCCTTGGGCCTTTGTGGGCTGGAGGATTGACCGATAACCTGTACATCATGCTAGGTGTGATGATGGCGCTCCTCAGCCTCTTGACGGTGAGTGTGCGAAGGGCTTTCCACCCCCCCCAATTCTCTGCCTTTAGCTGGAGCTTCTGAGATCCCACATTTCTCTGTTCTGTAAACTTCTCTGTTCTGAATAGAGCAGTGAAGGTGGACCTATGGCACAGGGGCCACAGGTGGCACATGGAGCCATATCTCCCGGCATGCGAGCTGTTGCCCTAGCTCAGGGGTAGGCAAAGCTAGCTCTCCTATGATTTGTGGACTTCAACTTCCAGAGTTCCTGAGCCAGTCATTGTAGCTCAGGGATTCTGGGAGTTGAAGTCCATATGTCATAGAAGAGTCAACTTTGCTTACCTCTGCCCTAGCTGAGCTCCAGTGTGCATGATTCTCACCTTCAATCATCTTCATTTTTATTTCATTAGAAAGAGCACATTTTTTTCCTATCATATATGTTGTTTTTGTGATGGTTTCTTTTCAAATAAGGCTTCAATTTCACCTGGTCCACTTGACAAAGAATGATTCCATTCACTGTTACTGCTGTAGTAAGAACTGTGTGTTCAATCACAGTTTATGCATTTGTAAGCTGTACAAGTAAGTATTGTGAATATATTGAGAGTTATTGACTGATTTGACTGCATGACTGTTGCGAAAGCCTGGAACGAGGCTGCAGCAGAGGCTCTTGACCGGATTGCGCCTTTGCGACCTCTCCGTGGCGCTAGACCCCGTAGAGCTCCATGGTTCAACGAGGAGCTCCGGGAGTTGAAACGCCAGAAGAGACGTCTAGAGAAGCGATGGAGGAAGAGTAGGTCTGAATCTGATCGAACACTTGTAAGAGCTTTTATTAAGACTTACAAAGTGGCGCTCAAGGCGGCAAGATGCGCGTACCATGCCGCCTTGATTGCATCAGCGGAATCCCGCCCGGCCGCTCTGTTTAGGGTGACCCGCTCCCTTCTTAATCAGGGGGGAGTTGGGGAGCCCTTGCAGAGTAGTGCCGAGGACTTTAACACGTTTTTCGCTGATAAAGTCGCTCGGATTCGGGCCGACCTCGACTCCAATTGTAAAACAGAGTCGACTGACAACGAGTCAGTCGAGGTGACTGGGGCACGTACTTGTCCACCTGTCTGGGAAGAGTTTGATCTGGTGACACCTGATGAAGTGGACAAGGCCATTGGAGCTGTGAGTTCCGCCACCTGTTTACTGGATCCGTGTCCCTCCTGGTTGGTTTCGGCCAGCAGGGAGGTGACACGGAGCTGGGCCCAGGAGATTACCAACGCTTCCTTGGGGAGGGGAGTTTTTCCATCACTCTATAAAGAAGCGCTTGTGCGCCCCCTCCTCAAGAAGCCCTCCCTGGACCCAGCCGTACTTAACAACTATCGTCCAGTCTCCAACCTTCCCTTTATGGGGAAGGTTGTCGAGAAGGTGCTGGCACTCCAGCTCCAGCGGTCCTTGGAAGAAGCCGATTATCTAGGTCCCCAGCAGTCGGGTTTCAGGGCCGGTTACAGCACGGAAACCGCTTTGGTCGCGTTGATGGATGATCTCTGGCGGGCCCGGGACAGGGGTTTATCCTCTGTCCTGGTGCTCCTTGACCTCTCAGCGGCTTTCGATACCATCGACCATGGTATCCTTCTGCACCGGCTGGAGGGGTTGGGAGTGGGAGGCACTGTCCTTCAGTGGTTCTCCTCCTACCTCTCTGGCCGGTCGCAGTCGGTGTTAGTGGGGGGTCAGAGGTCGACTCCTAGGTTTCTCCCTTGTGGGGTGCCTCAGGGGTCGGTCCTCTCCCCCCTGCTATTCAACATCTACATGAAACCGCTGGGTGAGATCATCCAAGGACATGGGGTGAGGTATCATCAATATGCGGATGATACCCAGCTTTACATCTCCACCCCATGCCCAGTCAACGAAGCGGTGGAAGTGATGTGCCGGTGCCTGGAGGCTGTTGGGGCCTGGATGGGTGTCAACAGACTCAAGCTCAACCCGGATAAGACGGAGTGGCTGTGGGTTCTGCCTCCCAAGGACAATCCCATCTGTCCGTCCATCACCCTGGGGGGGGAATTATTGACCCCCTCAGAGAGGGTCCGCAACTTGGGCGTCCTCCTCGATCCACAGCTCACATTAGAACAACATCTTTCAGCTGTGGCGAGGGGGGCGTTTGCCCAGGTTCGCCTGGTGCACCAGTTGCGGCCCTATCTGGACCGGGACTCATTGCTCACAGTCACTCATGCCCTCATCACCTCGAGGTTCGACTACTGTAATGCTCTCTACATGGGGCTACCTTTGAAAAGTGTTCGGAAACTTCAGATCGTGCAAAATGCAGCTGCGAGAGCAGTCATGGGCCTACCTAGGTATGCCCATGTTTCACCATCACTCCGCAGTCTGCATTGGTTGCCGATCAATTTCCGGTCACAATTCAAAGTGTTGGTTATGACCTTTAAAGCCCTTCATGGCATCGGACCAGAATATCTCCGAGACCGCCTCCTGCCGCACGAATCCCAGCGACCGATTAGGTCCCACAGAGTGGGCCTTCTCCGGGTCCCGTCAACTAAACAATGTCGGTTGGCGGGCCCCAGGGGAAGAGCCTTCTCTGTGGCGGCCCCGGCCCTCTGGAACCAACTCCCCCCGGAGATTAGAACTGCCCCTACTCTTCCTGCCTTCCGTAAACTCCTTAAAACCCACCTTTGCCGTCAGGCATGGGGGAACTGAAACATCTCCCCCTGGGCACGTTTAATTTATGCATGGTATGTCTGTGTGTGTGACTGTTAGCATATGGGGTTTTTTAAATATTTAAATATTTTAAATTTGTCTGATTGCTTATGATTTGTTTTTACATGTTGTGAGCCGCCCCGAGTCTTCGGAGAGGGGCGGCATACAAATCTAAGTAATAAATAAATAAATAAAATAAATAAACTTGACTACGATATTTGCTAAAGCAAATACTATATTATTATTATTATTATTATTATTATTATTATTATTATTATTATTATCATCATTATCATTATCATTATCATTATCATTATCATGTCAATACAACACAGCAAACGAGATCACTATGCTGGATTTCGTATTTCATCACCAGTCGGGCGCTTCCCAAGCTCCTAGGAATGCGTGATGTAGCGGTGAATTATGTTTGCCGATCCCAGTAAAGCGGCCTTTTGCAATTGACAGATGGAGATTTTGTCAATTCCGATGGTTTTCAAATGTCCATTGAGATCCTTTGGCACTGCACCCAGCGTGCCAAGTACCACTGGGACCACTTTCACTGGCTTATGCCAGAGTCGTTGCAGCTCGATTTTTAGATCTTCGTATTTCACTCATTTCTCTAGCTGCTTCTCCTCAACTCTGCTGTCCCCTGGGATTGCGATGTTGATGATCCATACTTTCTTTTTCTCCACAATCACAATGTCTGGTGTGTTATGCTTCAGAATTCGGTCAGTCTGAAGTCGGTAGTCCCACAGTAGTTTTGCTTGCTCATTTTCGACCACTTTTTCGGGCTGATGATCCCACCAGTTCTTTGCCACTGGTAAATGGTAGTTCTGGCACAAGTTCCAGTGGACTTGTTGTTGTTATTATTTATTATTTATTTTTATTTTTATTTTTATTTTTATTTATTTTTATTTTATTTTCATTTATTTATTTTTATTATTATTTTATTTTTATTTTTATTATTATGCCACCCCTCTCTGAGGATTTATACACTTTAATGTATCTGGTTTGTGTGACTGAAGCATTACTCATATCTCCTGACTATCTGCTGGACATCTGCTAGAATTCCATGTTTCCTTTGCGTATGTGTGTCCTTGATAACTCATGGGTTACTCTGCATACTCCTTAACAACCTCCCCTCTTAGTATGCTCTCTAAACACAAATTATTTAGTTCTTTTTATTTAATTTTTTGAGCAAAGCGTTGTATAATCATACGAGGCAAAATTAAAAAAAATCTTAAATGAAAAAAAGTGAGAGATTATGATCCCGCTATATAGAGTGCTGGTGAGACCACATTTGGAATACGGTGTCCAGTTCTGGAGACCTCCCCTACAAAAAGATATGGATCAAATTGAACGTCTCCAAAGACGGGCGACAAAAATGGTGAAAAGTCCTTCAGCATAAAACGTATCAGGAAAGACTTCATGGACTCAATCTGTATAGTCTGGAGGACAGAAGGAAAAGGGGGGACATGATCGAAACATTTAAATATGTTAAAGGGCTGAATAAGGTTCAGGAGGGAAGCGTTTTTAATAGAAAACTGAACACAAGAACAAGGGGACACAATCTGAGGTTAGTTTGGGGAAAGATCAAAAGCAACATGAGAAAATATTATTTGATTGAAAGGGTAGTAGATGCTTGGAACAAACTTCCAGCAGATATGGCTGGTAAACCCACAGTAACTAAATTTAAACATGTCTGGGATAGATCCATCCTAAGATAAAATACAGGAAATATCATAAGGGCAGACTAGATGGACCATGAGGTCTTTTTCTGCCATCAATCCCTAATGTTTTCTTATGTTTCTATGTTCCTTTCCCCTGCAGGTCATGGTGGGGCTGTCCTACAAGTACCTGGTCGAGATCCCGAGTCAACCCCCTTTGCCACAAACAACCCAGGAGGAGCCCCACTCCTGAGGATCCAATGAGTTGCCCTCAGAGGGACGGAGAAGCCCAGGTGAAGGATCCACCAGCTGGCTGTCCACGCCAAGGGGGAAACCACTTTGGCTTTCAAATCCCAGACTCGGGAACGCCAGGAGAAGCCGGGAATAGCTCTGTCCACACCTTAGAGATGGAGGAGTCAGACGGAATTCCTTTTGGCCTCTTCTTCCCACCGGGATGTTTCTTTCTCTCTCTCTCCCCCCTTCACACCGATAGGAACCCAACAGAACATAAAACTGTACCCCAAAAAGATGCGCTTAACCCTTCGGTGGAGCGAAGATCCGTGCAAATCTCACGTGTTCCGTTTCTTGCAGAAGAGAAGAAACCAGCTCCTCGGGGAATTGGAAATCCTACTACCAAAAAAAAAAAAAAAAAGAGAGAGAGAAAATGCCAGCCTTTACTCGTTATTTTCTTATATAATTTTATGACTGTAATTTATTATGACATTTGTGGCGACCCATCATTTTGCTGCTGCTGTTCTCACAGTTCCGACTTTGATGATTGTTAAATTGCGCTGGGAGGGATGGATGTTTTTATTTATTAAAAGTATTTCCACCCTGGCTTTCTTTTCCATCTTTCGGCTCAGGACTGAACGGGGCAGAGGAAATATTGAAGTCGGAAGGGACTCCAGAGATAGAAACAATAGAAACATAGAAGATTGGCGGCAGAAAAAGACCTCCTGGTCCATCTAGTCTGCCCTTATACTAGGATGGATATATATTTATCCCAGGCATGTTTAAATTACTGTGGATTTACCAACCATGTCTGCTGGAAGTTTGTTCTAAGCATCTACTACTCTTTTCAGTAAAATAATATTTTCTCACGTTACTTCTGATCTTTCCCCCAACTAACCTCAGATTGTGTCCCCTTGTTTTTGCGTTCACTTTCCTATTAAAAACACTTCCCTCCTGAACCTGATATAACCCTTTAACATATTTAAATGTTTCGATCATGTCCCCCCTTTTCCTTCTGTCCTCCAGACTAGACAGATTGAGTTCATTAAGTCTTTCCTGATACTTTTTGACCTTCCACCATTTTTGTAAACATAGAAACATAGAAGACTGACGTCAGAAAAAGACCTCATGGTCCATCTAGTCTGCCCTTATACTATTTTCTGTATTTTATCTTAGGATGGATATATGTTTATCCCAGGCATGTTTAAATTCACTTACTCTGGATTTACCAACCATGTCTGCTAGAAGTTTGTTCTAAGCATCTACTACTCTTTTAGTAAAATAATATTTTCTCACGTTGCTTCTGATCTTTCCCCCAACTAACTTCAGATTGTGTCCCCTTGTTCTTCTGTTCCCTTTCCTATTAAAAACACTTCCCTCCTGAACCTTATTTAACCCTTTGACATATTTAAATGTTTCGATCATGTCCCCCCTTTTCCTTCTGTCCTCCAGACTATACAGATTGAGTTCATGAAGTCTTTCCTGATACGTTTTATGCTTAAGACCTTCCACCATTCTTGTAGCCCGTCTTTGGACCCGTTCAATTTTGTCAATATCTTTTTGTAGGTGAGGTCTCCAGAACTGGACACAGTACTCCAAATGTGGTCTCACCAGCACTCTATACAGCTCTTCTAGTCCAGTGTTTCCCAACCTTGGGAACTTCTAGTGTTGGAGCATTCACAACTTTTGGGGGCAAGCAGTTCCACTGATCAACCATTCTGACTGTCAGGAAATTTCTCCTTAGTTCTAAGCTGTTTCTCTCCTTTAGTTTCCACCCATTGCTTCTTGTTCTACCCCCAGGTGCTTTGGAGAATAGCTTGACTCCCTACTCTTTGTAGCAACCCCTGACATATTGGAAGACAGCTATCATGTCTCCCCTGGTTTTTGTTTTCATTAAAGTAGCCATGCCCAGTTCCTACAACCGTTCTTCATATGTTTATCCTCCACTCCCCTTAAGTCTACAAGTCTTAAACCTGCCAGGTTTGGGGACCCTTGACTTAGGTGAACAATTCAAATATAAGCGAGGCTTATCTGACCTACCCAAAGGTCACTGAGGAATTGTAGCTGCTCATAATGTGACAGGCCTATGAATGAATGACAATTGCCAGCAATATGAGCACCAGTTTTGACTGTTTCCATGGAAGATGTTTTTTTCCAAAACTTCAGGAACGACAGCTCCCATTTCATTCCTAAGGGGTTAGATCTTGCCCCGAGGTCCGTATCCAGTTCTGATCATGATCCAGTTGGATTCAATGCCTGGCCCTGTGAAAAGTAGAACAGGAGCTGGGAAAGTTTAGCCGTGAGAAAGTAGGACAACCACTCCGACAGTTGATGGACTTTCCTTTTCGAGAGGAGACAGCTGTGAATCTTTTGAGCTTGAGTTTCTCATGGAGAGAGAGAGAGAGAGAGAGAGATGTCCATACTTGATGCCTTCAGCCCCTCCCTGCCTGCCTTACATATCTAGGTTTCTGTTCTATGAATATACAACCGCTTATTAAAATTGGGGTTGATTTTATATTGGAGGAGATGCAAGATAGCAATTGTTCCAGCAGGGGGCACTGTGGTTCCATCAACATCAAGGTGGGTTACAGAGGATTACTAACAGGATAACAGAAAAATATAGTTGGGAGTAGACTGAGGTCTTTTAGCCAACTCTCCCCCATCCCCAAGCAGAAGATCCTATACCATTTCAGAGGAATAGTTGTCCAATCTCTTCTTAAGAACATCTAGTGCTGGAACACCCATAACCTCTGGAGGCAAGCTGGAGGCAAGCTGTTCTTTAATATGTTAAAGAGTTAAATAAGATTCAGGAGGAAAGTGTTTTTAATAGGAAAGTGAACACAAGAACAAGGGGCCACAATCTGAGGTTAGTTGGGGGAAAGATCAGAAGCAACGTGAGAAAATATTATTTTACCGAAAGAGTTGTAGATGCTTGGAACAAACTTCCAGCAGACGTGGTTGGTAAATCCACAGTAAATCTGCGGAGAGGGGCGGCATATAAATCCAATAAATCTAATCATATAAATCAAATAAATCTAACTCATGCCTCGGATAAACATATCCATCCTAAGATAAAATACAGGAGATGGTATAAGGGCAGACTAGGTGGACCATGAGGTTTTTTTCTTCCATCAATCTTCTATGTTTCTACTGATTAATTGTTCTAACTCTCAGGAAATGTCTCCTTAGTTCCAAGTTGCTTCTCTCCTTGTTTAGTTTCTATCCTTTGCTTCTAGAGCAGTGTTTCCCAACCTTGGCCAGTTGAAGATATCTGGACTTCAACTCCCAGAATTCCCCAGCCAGCATTCGGTGGTTGGGGAATTCTGGGAGTTCAAGTCCAAGTATCTTTAAGTTGCCAAGGTTGGGAAACACTGTTCTAGAGGACTACTTGTATTCCATTTCCCAACTCCACGTAATCATAAGAAGAACCAGGGTGATGCAGTAGTTAGAGTGCAGCACTGCAGGCTACTTCAGCTAACTAAATTTAAGCTATTAAAAATTAAACTTAAGCTAACTAACTAACTAACTAACTAACTAACTAACTAACTAACTAACTAACTAACTAACTAACTAACTAACTAGAAACATAGAAACATAGAAGTCTGACGGCAGAAAAAGACCTCATGGTCCATCTAGTCTGCCCTTATACTATTTCCTGTTTTTTATCTTAGGATGGATCTATGTTTATCCCAGGCATGTTTAAATTCAGTTACTGTGGATTTATCTACCACGTCTGCTGGAGGTTTGTTCCAAGGATCTACTACTCTTTCAGTAAAATAATATTTCCTCATGTTGCTTTTGATCTTTCCCCCAACTTCAGATTGTGTCCCCTTGTTCTTGTGTTCACTTTCCTATTAAAAACACTTCCCTCCTGGACCTTATTTAACCCTTTAATATATTTAAATGTTTCCATAATGTCCCCCCTTTTCCTTCTGTCCTCCAGACTATACAGATTGAGTTCATGAAGTCTTTCCTGATACGTTTTATGCTTAAGACCTTCCACCATTCTTGTAGCCCGTCTTTGGACCCGTTCAATTTTGTCAATATCTTTTTGTAGGTGAGGTCTCCAGAACTGAACACAGTATTCCAAATGTGGTCTCACCAGCACTCTATATAGCGGGATCATAATCTCCCTCTTCCTGCTTGTTATACCTCTAGCTATGCAGCAAAGCATCCTACTTGCTTTCCCTACCGCCTGACTGCACTGTTCACCCATTTTGAGACTGTCAAAATGGGTGAACTAACTAACTAACTAACTAACTAACTAACTAACTAACTAACTAACTAACTAACTAACTAACTAACTAACTAACTAAATGTCCACCGCTCTAAACTAGACTGCAAAAAATAGGACTTCAGCAATAGAGTGATCAACACCTGGAATGCCCTACCTAACTCTGTGGTTTCTACTCCTATTCCCCAAACCTTCAACCTTAAATTATCTACAATTGACCTCTCCCCCTTTCTAAGAGGTCTGTAAGGGGCGTGCATAAGCGCACCATTGTGCCTACGGTCCCTGTCCTCCTGTCCTATTGTCTTTTATCATTACTTTTCTAATGTCATGCTTATACAAATTACCATCCTATAATTGTCTGGCAAATATAAATAAATAAATAATAAATCAATAACTGCTAGCTGTAGATCAGCAGTTCAAATCTCACCACTGGCTCAAGGTTGACTCAGCCTTCTTCCGAGGTGGGTAAAATTGAGGACCCAGATTATTGGGGGCGATATGCTGATTCTCTAAACCAGAGGTCCCCAACCGCCGGTCCGCGGACCGGGACCGGGCCGTTGGGGTTTTCCAGCCGGTCCGCGGCGGCGCTGCCCTCCCGGCAGAGGACATTATGCAGGACAGGGTGGGGCGTCAGGCAGGGCGGGGAGAATCAGGAGGCTCCTTTGGCGGCTGGGGGCTGCCTGGCTTTGTGATTTTGGCTGGGGGGGAGTTAGGAAGGTCCTACTTCTCCCCCCCCCAGCCAAAAACTCAAAGCCTACCTGCTGGATACGGGCGATGAGCGGGACGAGCGGCGCCGAAGCCGGTGGCTGTGGCAGCTGCTGCAAGAGGCTTCCGCGCCGCTCTGTCCCACTCATCGCCCGTATCCAGCAGATAGGCTTTGAGTTTTTGGCTGGGGGGTGGAGAAGTAGGACCTTCCTAACTCCCCCCCCAGCCAAAATCACAAAGCCAGGCAGCCCCCAGCCGCCAAAGGAGCCTCCTGATTCTCCCCGTCCTGTGGAGAAGTGTGGAGGGCTGCGTCACTAAGCTCCACCCCTCCATAACCCCACCCCCATATGACCAAAGCCCCGCCCCCGGGGCCGTGGAAAATTGGTCTAGCTTAAAGCCGGTCCCTGGTGCAAAAAAGGTTGGGGACCTCTGCTCTAAACCGCTTAGAGAGGGTTGTAAAAGCACTGTGAAGCAATATCTAAATCTAATTGCTATTGCTATTAGATCCTCTTATTTTAAAAGGAGACGATGGTGGCTGGGTAACATATACAGGGGGTGGACAAAAAAATGGAAACACTTGACCTTTTGGCATCATAATGTTTGAACATGTTCAAATCAATCAAAACTTGACATATTTTAATGTTTTTTTAAAATTCTGTTATTTGATATGTTTTTTAAAACTGCCTTTTTTTTTTACAGAAATTTAAGGAAATGGGTTATAACCTTCTAGAAATGGCAGAGCTCTCAGACTTTCAAAGAGGCCAAATTGTTGGTGCTCGAATGGCAGGCGTTAGTGTAACAGAAAGTGCCCGAATGTTTGGCGTTTCAAGAGGTCATTACAGTCAAAAGTAATGACTGCATTTGAAAGAGAAGGGAAAACGTCCTCAGCCAAGCACAGGTCTGGTCGAAAGTCGAAGTTGTCTGAGAGAGACCGTCAGACTCTAAAGCGAATTGTTTTGTTTGTTTGTTTGTTTGTTGATTGATTGATTGATTGATTGATTGATTCATTCATTCATTCATTCATTCAATTTTTATGCCGTCCTTCTCCTTAGACTCAGGGCGGCTTACAACATGTTAACAATAGCAGTTTTTAAACAGAGTTAGGCTATTGCCCCCACAATCTGGGTCCTCATTTTACCCACCTCGGAAGGGTGGAAGGCTGAGTCGACCTTGAGGCGGTGATGAGATTTGAACCGCTGACCTTCAGATCTACAAGTCAGCTTCAGTGGCTACAGTACAGCACTCTACCTGCTGCGCCATTGTTAGAGTGGATCGCGAGACCGCAGCTCCTAAAATCACTGCAGAGCTCAATAGACACGTACAGAACCCAGTGTCCACAAAAACTGTTCGAAGGTAGCTTCACAAATCTGGATTCCACGGAAGAGCTGCAAGGTGTTTCCATTTTTTTGTCTACCCCCTGTAGCTCACCAGGAGATCTATAAATGCAGAAACACTGTGTAGATATCCCAAATGTGCTTTTTTCAAGAGGCAACAGGACTTTCTGATTTTTCTTTGAAGACGTTTTGCTACTCGTCCCAGAAGATTCTTCAGTTCTGACTAGATGGTAGGGAATGGAAGGATTTATACACCTTGCATTCTTTTAGTGGGTTTATAGAATTTTTTGAAACAGATGTCCAAGTGCCGCCTCTATGTTGGTTGAGGCAGGCAGGATTCCCTTGGGTCCCATTTGTTGGGGGTCAGGGGAAAGGGAGGGTTTTTCTTTCTCTTTCTGCTCAAGATCCCCATGGACAATTGGTGGGACACAACATGCTGGACTCAATGGGCTTTGGCTCGATTCCGCAGGGCTCTTCTTATGTTGAAAAAAGCACTTTTAATTTAATTTTCAATTTATTTGACTTAGATGCTGTCCAATCCTGTGGGACTCCCTGGATGACTGAGGATCTCCATAGACATCACTGTATAGATGCTTCTCGGAAGCCCACCCACCCACCCCCCTGCCCCAAAGAAACCAAGTGTGCAGATTGACCCACCTGGCAAGAGGTCCATCTGTCTAACATGTCATTAGGGATTTAATAAGCTTCTGGGGTCCCTTGATTATATCAAAAGATTCCTGCTTGACAATTCCACAATGCTGTGGACGGGGAATTTTAATTAAGGGGGGGTGGAATTTGGCATGTTCTTAACTCCTGGCGCCTCCCCAGGGGCTGCCCACGCCAGCTGGGAATTCTCAGAGCTCCTCCTTGCAAACCTTGTGGAGGCCAACAAGCTTGGAGTAGGTGAGCCCAAGGATTCTCCCTTAGGTGGATCAACCAGGGAAGGCTGAACTGTAGGTAGATCCTGTTCAGCGATGGTGCCACTGCACATGTGTGGGATTCAACTTTTGTGCATATTTGGGATACCTTCAGTTCTGGAGACCTCACCTACAAAAAGACATTGATAAAATTGAACGGATCCAAAGACGGGCTACAAAAATGGTGGAAGGTCTTAAGCATAAAACTTATCTGGAAAGACTTAATGCAGTGTTTCCCAACCTTGGCAACTTGAAGATATTTGGACTTCAACTCCCAGAATTCCCCAGCCAGCATTTGGTGGTTGGGGAATTTTGGGAGTTGAAGTCCAAATATATTCAAGTTGCCAAGGTTGGGAAACACTGACTTAATGAACTCCATCTGTATAGTCTGGAGGAGAGAAGGGAAAGGGGGGGACACAATCGAAACATTTAAATATGTTAAAGGGTTAAATAAAGTTCTGGAGGGAAGTGTTTTTAACAGGAAAGTGAACACAAGAACAAGGGGGCACAATCTGAGGTTAGCTGGAGGAAAGATCAGAAGCAACATGAGAAAATATTTGACTGAAAGAGTAGTAGATGCTTGGAACAAACTTCCAGCAGACGTGGTTGGTAAATCCACAATAACTGAATTGAAACATGCCTGGGATAAACATAGATCCATCCTAAGGTAAAATACAGGAAATAGTAGAAGGGCAGACTAGATGGACCATGAGGTCTTTTTCTGCCGTCAATCTTCTATGTTTCTATGAATCTTGCACAAGGACGTGCGATTTCCGGCTTTTTTTTGCTTCCGCGAATGTGCAGAAGTAAAAACGCTGGAAAGCAAAAATTAAGGTAAGTTACCTCTGCCGCGTGCCCTGCCCGTTTGCCTGTCCCCCCCGCCTGCCCGGCTGTGAGCAGTGGGTTATTTTGTGGGTGTGGCTTTCTGGCCATGTGACCAGGTAGGAGTGGCTTAACCATCATGTGACCGGGGAGGGGGTGGCTTAAAGGTCATGTGACTGGAGAATTCTGGGAGTTGAAGTCCACGAGTCTTCAAGTTGCCAAGTTTGAAGACCTCTAATCAAAAGACCTTTTGTGGTTCTCCTGTGTGAGGTCACTGGAGATGCTGAAGGCCGTGGGACGCGGCAATAATTCCCCAGCTTGCTCTGCCAGCTCTAAGTCCACCCGTTTTCCGCCTGGCAAGGTTTCCACCCCTTCATTCTGGTTCACTTGCAGGCCACCAATGAATGGCCTACCAATGCCCTCCTGTAATTTCTCTCCCCCCCATCCCCAATTCATCATTCCCAGGGTTATTTTTAGCACACATTCAAAGCTGGGTCAGTGGATAGAAGCAGGGATGGGTGATCCAGAGGGCAAGGCAGGGGTCTGTGCCAACCCCCTGACCCTTTTCTTTGCTAGGCTGCCTTGCTACTGGCCTGGATCTCTCCGTCGGGAGTGAGGAAGGCTTGCGTTCACACAACTCACTGGACCAGTCAAGGATCTAGTCATTTGTTGCTCGGTGACTAAGTTCTTTTAACAGACGAGAATTGGAAGGGACTTTGTAGGTTCAGGGGCCAGAGTGCATCCAGTTCCCCACTGCTCCACTGTCTCCCATAGTTTGCCCTAATTCCTGTTCGTTGCATAAATGACTCTTATCTAGTCACCTTTTCAACGGTCTTTGCTCACTGTTATACTTCCCTAATCCATCTCTCTTGCTTTCTTGCGTCTTTTATTCCCTTCTTTTCTTTCTTTATCCATTTTGCTCCTTCCTTCCTTCCTTTTTATTTTCTCTCTCTTTTTCTCTCCCTTCCCTCCTTCCTTTTCACCTTCCTTCCTTCCTTCCATCCTTCCTTCCTTTTTATTTTCTTTCTCTCTTTTTCTCTCCCTTCCCTCCTTCCCTTTCACCTTCCTTCCTTCCCTCTTTTTCTCTCTTCTTCCCTCCCTCCCTCTCTTTCACCTCTCTCCCTCCCTTCCTCCTTTCATCTTCGCTTCCTACTTTATCCTCCCTCCCTCCTCCCTCCCTTCCTTTCTTTTTACTTTCTCTCTTCTTCATTCCCTCCCTCTCTTTCACCTTTCTTCCTTTCTCCCTCCCTCCCTCCCCACTTTCCTCCTTTCCATCCTCCCTCCTTCCATCCCTTCCTTCTTTCCTTTTTACTTTCTTTCTCTCTTTTTTCTGTCTTCTTCCTTTCCTCTCTCTCTTTCACCTTTCTCCCTTTCACCTCCCTCCCTTCCTTCCTCCTTTCATTCTCACTTCCTTATTTATCCTTCCTTCCTTCCTTCCTGCCTGCCCTCCCTCTCTCCCCCCTTCCCTTCCCTCCCACCATTTTTCTGAGCTGCATACAAGATCAAAACCAAATTAAAAACCTTAATTTCTATACAACAGGAAATTATTAAAGCAGCAAACGTAGCCGCTTATAAAAGCAATGCTGGTGCTTTCTGAGCCGAGAGGGTAGAAAGTTATAATCTCCCAACCATAATCAATAATGCAGAGAGCGCAAGGAACAGATTCGGCCCACGGAAAATGCTAAACCGCAGCCGCGTGCAGAGATTAAAAATGTAATCCTTTGTTTTGCTGCTCCTCCTCATCTTTAAACAACTTAAGCAAGGGAAGGCAATCACAGACAAGGCTGTTGGCTAAGGAGCAGTGAAGAACTAAAAAAAGAAAGGCTTCACTCCAAACTTTACTTCAATTCCCAGCTTTGCTGGGGAATTCTGGGAATTGAAGTCGGGAGAGGAGGCGGGGCGGGGAAAACGGGCAAGCAAAGACCCTGCACAGCTGGCCGGAAGTAAGCGCAGAGACCTCCGGCCAAGCTGGGTTGGGGTGGGGAGGGCAAGGCAGCAGCGGAGAGCTCAGAATCCCCTCCCTCCAGCCTCTTCCCAAGGGGGCTGGTTGGGAGGAAGAAAAAGCGGGACATTTTTCAAATAATGAAAAATAATAACAAATAATGAAAAAACCGTGACTGTCCCATGGAAAGGAGGACGTCTGCTCAGGCAATCTCACACTACTCACAAGAGCCTACGAAACTTTTGCCAGACCCATCCTAGACTACTGCTCATCTGTCTGGAACCCATACCACATCTCAGACATCAACACCCTTGAAAATGTCCAAAGATATTTGACCAGAAGAGCCCTTCACTCCTCCACTCGAAACAGAATACCCTACGAAAGCAGACTAACAATCCTGGGCCTAGAAAACCTAGAACTACGGCGCCTAAAACACGATTTGAGTATTGCCCACGAGATCATATGCTGCAACGTCCTACCAGTCAATGACTACTTCAGCTTCAACCACAATAACACAAGAGCACGCAACAGATTCAAACTTAATACGAACTGCTCCACATTTGACTGTAAAAAATATGATTTCAACAATCGAGTTATCGAAGCGTGGAACTCATTACCGGACTCAATTGTGTCAACCCCTAACCCCCAACATTTCTCCCTTAGACTCTCCACGATTGACCTCTCCAGGTTCCTAAGAGGCCAGTAAGGGGCGTACATAAGTGCACTGGTGTGCCTTTCGTCCCCTGTCCAATTGCCTTTCCTTTCTCTCACTTATCATATATATTCTCTTCCTTTCATATATCCTCTCCTCTAAGTTCACTTTCACCCTCTTTTATATTATCACATGTCTATTTTTCTTCCTATGTATCTGTGTATTGGACAAATGAATGAATGAATGAATGAATAAATGAATGAATAAATGAATAAATGAATAAATGAATAATAAAATAAATAAATAAATAAATAAATAAATAAATTAAAAAAACTATGCTAGGGGCACTTCCCTCAAGGCCCCGGAGGCCCTCTGGTGGCCGGAATTGGCCTGTTTCCCAATTTTTGGTGGGCCCTGTAGGCTTGTGTTTCACCCTCCCTGGGCTCCAAAGGTTTCCCTGGAGCTGGAGGAGGGTAAAAACACCTCTCCCATCCCCCTGGAGTGCTCCCTGGAAGCCAAAATCGCCCTCCCAGAGCCTCTGTGAGAGTCCAAAATCAGCTGGCTGGCACACACATGCACACTGGAGCTGAGCTATGGCAATGGCTTGCGTGCCAGTAAATATGGCTCTGCATGCCACCTGTGCCACCCGTGCCATAGGTTCGCCCTCACTACTCAATATCATTTCATACAAATGGTTGTCCAGTCTTGAACAGCATTCTCCGTCAGGAAAGAATTCTCCTTAAAAAAACAAAAACAAAACCTAAGTCTTCTTATTGTTAAAACAAAAACATAGAAACATAGAAACATAGAAGACTGACGGCAGAAAAAGACCCCAAGGTCCATCTAGTCTGCCCTTTTACTATTTCCTGTATTTTATCTTACAATGGATATATGTTTATCCCAGGCATGTTTAAATTCGGTTACTGTGGATTTACCAACCACGTCTGCTGGAAGTTTGTTCCAAGGATCTACTACTCTTTCAGTAAAATAATATTTTCTCATGTTGCCTTTGATCTTTCCCCCAACTAACTTCAGATTGTGTCCCCTTGTTCTTGTGTTCACTTTCCTGTTAAAAACACTTCCCTCCTGAACCCTATTTAACCCTTTAACATATTTAAATGTTTCGATCATGTCCCCCCTTTTCCTTCTGTCCTCCAGACTATACAGATTGAGTTCATGAAGTCTTTCCTGATACGTTTTATACTTAAGTCCTTCCACCATTCTTGTAGCCCGTGTTTGGACCCGTTCAATTTTGTCAATATCTTTTTGTAGGTGAGGTCTCCAGAACTGAACATAGGATTCCAAATGTGGTCTCACCAGCGCTCTATATAAGGGGATCACAATCTCCCTCTTCCTGCTTGTTATACCTCTAGCTATGCAGCCAAGCATCCTACTTGCCTTTCCTACCGCCCGACCACACTGCTCATCCATTTTAAGACTGTCAGAAATCACTACCCCTAAATCCTTCTCTTCTGAAGTTTTTGCTATCACAGAACTGCCAATGCAATACTCTGTGATAGCAAAAACTTCAGAAGAGAAGGATTATTTATTTCATCATTATTTAGTCATTGTCTTCCCCCACCGGCTGCAACAGGGAAGGGGTCGGCCTTCTTACCCGTCACAGCTTTTTCAATATTTGTAGCCTGCTATTATCATTCTCCTCAGTTTTCATTTTTTTGCAAGCTAAACGCCCCCCCTCCCCAATCTTCTTTTATGTCAGAAAGTGCCACGGGAGGATGTTCATCTGAAATGATGCTTGACACCCTTCCTAGAAAAATGCCATAGCTGTCACACTTCTCAATTTACTTTGTTTCTTAAAATAAAATAAAATAAAAATGGAGTTTTTACAGGAAGTCGGCCCAGATGATCTGTGTCGGGTAGTTCTGTTTGTATTTGCTCAGTTACAAATCTTGAATTAGGAAAGCCATCAAGGTTTCCTATCCAGTTCATAACGATGACATCTGGAAAAATGATAATAATAATCATAACAACAACAACAACAACAACAACAGAGTCGGAAGGGACCTTGGAGGTCTTCTAGACCAACCCCCTGCTTAGGCAGGAAACCCTACACTACTTCAGACAGATGGTTATCCAACATCTTCTTAAAAACTTCCAGTGTTGGGGCATTCACAACTTCTGGAGGCAAGCTGTTCCACTGATCAACCATTCTGACTGTCAGGAAATTTCTCCTTAGTTCTAAGTTACTTCTCTCCTTGTTTAGTTTCCACTCATTGCTTCTTGTTCTACCCTCAGGTGCTTTGGAGAATAGGTTTAGTTGTGGGACGTCCCAAGGGGATAATCAAGGCGATGAGTGTGTTTTATTTTATTTTTTTAATCTTTTTGTTATTGGTTTTATTGTTGTGAGCTGCCCAGAGTTGTGTTCAAGATGGGCAGCCATACAAATCTTTAGGTAAGTACAGAATGCAACAACTTGCCATGGTCAACTCACTGTTGGACCAACTGACTGCAAGAGAATTCAACAGATATAAAAGTTGCATTGATTTCAATGGAACTGTGGTAGTAGTAGTGGTAGTAGTAGTAGTAGTAGTAGTAGTAGTAGTAGTAGTAATAATAATAATAATAATAATAATAATAATAATAATAATAATATAATAACAATAATGTTGTGATTCCGTCTGAGGCCCCTCAGAGAACGGCTGACCCTCTGCCGGCTCTCTGCTCAGGGGGGGAGGATGAGGAACAGGAGGGAGACGAGGAGGAGGAATCTCAGCCCGAGGGGGAGCTCTCCCCAGCAAGCAGCCTGGATTCTTTAGATGACCAGGCACAAGGAATAATAGATTTCCGGAAGAAGTGCAACCCAACGAAGGGGACAATTAGCCAGGTACTTCAAGCACTGAATGGGCAACAGCTGGGTTTGGGTGTGGTGCTCTCCGGAAAGGCTAAAAAGGCAGACCCACCCTTCCTGGTTTGTGGAGAATTATCTTTGGGAGTCGTGAGACCTGGCTGTGATCTTTGGCGTCTTGGAATTCTGGCTTGTGACTTTGAATACTGAAACCTTGAGGGGAAAAGGTGGGTGTGCCAGCAAGAGGTCTGCTGTGAAGGCTCATAGCCTGCCTGTGGGGAAGAACAGGTTTTCCTCTGTGTTTATTTTCAAATTATAAAGTGCTTTTGTTTCTACCAGCGTGTCTGGCTGTTTTTTCCAGTTGGTGCTGAAGTCTGCGGGCACCCAGACAGAACAAATAATAATAACAATAATATCAAGAAAGTCGATCCAGAAATAGTGGAGGTGGGTTCCTCCTGGTTCGGACCAATTTGCCTAAACCAGTAGGAAGCTGCTGGTGATGATGCGATGATGTCACGGAACGGGTTCTGTTAGTCTTGGTGCATAGATGCCACCATCTTTTTTTTAAAAAAAAATTTTGTGCCCAAATGCCCAAACAGACAAACCCGAAGTTCAGAAAAACGTACTTCCGGTTTGTCGTTGTTTCAAGTTTCAAGTTTTATTGGATTTATATGCCGCCCCTCTCCGAAAACTCGGGGCGGATAACAGCAATCATAGACAGTATACAATAATAATCCAATACTAAAAGCAAATTAAAACCCCTTAATATAGAAAATCAAACACACATACAAACATACCATGCATACCATTGTAACGGCCTAAGGGGAGAAGAAATCTTAATTCCCCCATGCCTGGTGGCAGAGGTGGGTTTTAAGTAGTTTACAAAAGGCAAGGAGGGTGGGGGCAATTCTAATCTCTGGGGGGAGTTGGTTCCAGAGGGCCGGGGCCACCACAGAGAAGGCTCTTCCCCTGGGTCCCGCCAAGCGACATTGTTTAGTTGACGGGACCCGGAGAAGGCCGACTCTGTGGGACCTAACTAGTCGCTGGGATTCGTGCGGCAGAAGGCGGTCCCTGAGATAATCTGGTCCGGTGCCATGAAGGGCTTTTTTTGTGCTGTTTTTTTCCACTCCAGAGGGTTTAGGGAAGCTTCCTGAAGCTCCGGAGTGCAAAAAACAGCACAATGGGCAAACAGGAAGTTCAGAAAACACACTTCCGGTTTGCCCATTGTGCTGTTTTTTCCACTCCAGGGCTTCAGGAAGCTTCCCTGAACACGCCGGAGTGCAAAAAAACCCAGCACAACGGCAAGTGCGTTTTTCCAAACTTCCCGTTTGTCCATTGGGTGATTTTTTTTGCCTCTGGGGCTTCAAGGAAGCTTCTCTGAAATGGAGGTTGAAACAGCCTTTCCAAAGGCCAAAAACCAGCTGGCCAGCACATGCATGTACTCTGGAGTTGACACAGGGCAAAGTCCTCCAATATGGCTCTATGCATTATATCAATGTTCACTTCCAGACATATTTCTTTTTTGTTTTTTCTTTGATCCCCAGCCAGATGACCAGAGAAGGTTGGTTTAGTCGGGAGATGCATAAAACTGTCCATTAAGGAGTTTATTCATTCTGTTCACATCACTTTATCATTTTTTTTAAATGGCTTTTTAAAAAATATGCCCATATCTCCTAATGTAAGCAGGCTTGTATACCTTTTCCATAATCTATGAATTCTTTTCATCCTACTCCTTACTGAAGAATGTAAACTAAAAGATCATAAAAATTGATTTTTGAATAACAGTTGTCGGTTGTTTCTGGAAAAAGCAAATTAGTTTTGTTTGCATTAAAATGCAAGCAGAACCAATTTCTCTAAAGTTTTACAATGATTATCTAAACTATGTTGGGCCGTTTTCATCATACCAAATACTCTCTTTTCTTCACTCCCCTTTTTAATTTTTTTTCTATCGCAGAGGGAGGGAGTGAAACCGTTCCAGTAAACTTGAAAGCTTTCGTGCGTCTTATAAAATTTATTTTAGAATGTATAGCCTATTTTTCATTCCCTTAATGAGCTTCGGTTTCCAATAAAAACAGATCAAGTTATAATTTTTAAAGAGAGCATTTCAAACCACCGAAATTATTTCCATGCAATAAAACCGCAAACACGTCTAAACATTTCAAAATAAAAAGAGGTCTGAAGTCTAACTCATAAAGTGACCTCTGCTAAATGAACATCGCTTAGCTTTTATAAGAAGGCAGGACAAAGAGGCAATGGATAGAAACTCAACAAGGAGAGAAGCAACTGAGAACTAAGGGGAAATTTCTTGACAGTTAGAATCATTAACCAGTGGAACAGCTTGCCTCCAGAAGGTGTGGATGCTCCATCATTGAAGGTTTGTAAGGAGAGTTTGGACAGGCACCTGGGGAGTCTGCCTTGTAAGGCAGTAATTTTAACCTCTAGATCACAGGTTCTTCTCCTCTTGGGTGAAATTATATATACTGCTCAAAAAAAATAAAGGGAACACTTAAACAACAGAATATAACTCCAACAGAACATAACTCCAAGTAAATCAAACTTCTAGGAAATCAAACTGTCCAATCAGTGTTGCTTCCTAAGTGGACAATTTGATTTCCTAGAAATTTGATTTACTTGGAGTCAAAGGGCTCACTTTCAAAGCAAACAGACTTGAATGCAGTGAAATAACAAAAAACCCCAAACTCAAAGCAATTAACAAGTAGCTGTGAAGTCGTCACAGCTACTCTCCTTCAGACCCGTTGTCCAAACTCACACATTTAACTATGATTTATGTTCAGAGTCCTGATATCAAAGCACAGGGTCCTTGGAGAATCCGGGGAGTCAAGCCACATCCACTATCACGAACAGATAATCTTCCACACTGCTGTCCATTTAACAGCAGCCCTAATTAGTTGAACCACACCCAACCACAGGTGAACTCCCTTATCTCTTGTAATAATTACGTAGCTGCTCTCTTCTATTCATGGCCCTTCGCCTACGTACATCAACAACTGCTTCCTCATCAGAGTCCAGTGAAGATAAGGAGGAGGATGAATTGGTTCCTAATGGGCTGCCTGCCATGACCCCCTTTGAGGGTCCCACTTCACCGTCACTCCCTGCTTCCGACAATACTTTGCTGTCCAAAGCAGTCGGCGAGGGGGGGCATACAAATCTAATAAATAAGTAAATGAATGAATGAATGAATGAATGAATGAATGAATGAATCAGGCCTTTGACACTGGGAAGATTCACCCACATCCACCCCCACAGTTCTTGGGTCAGGATCTGGCTCAGAGCCAACCACAACACCTACCGGTTCTCCAGAACTGGTCAGAACCTGCTGAAACCTACCTCTGGTACATATCTTTCTCTTTGATTGAAATGTTTATAACTGTTTCCATCTACAAATATTTGCAAAGAAGTGTTGATGTTTTGCAGCTGTTTGCATGTGGGTTTATGGGGACTGACATGCTATAAACCTAAAGTTTGTCTTAGTTGCATTAGACATCAATGCACAAGCATAGAGCCTCGGTGGCGCAGTGGTTAGAGTGCAGTACTGCAAGCTACTTCTGCTGATCACCGGCTGCCAGCAGTTTGGCAGATCGAATCGCAATAGGCTCAAGATTGACTCAGCCTTCCATCCTTCCAAGGTTGGTAAAATGAGGACCCAGGTTGTTGGGGGCAATATGCTTACTCTCTGTAAACTGCGTAGAAAGAGTTGTAAAGCACTGTGAAACAGTATACAGTGGTACCTCTACCTAAGAATGCCTCTACTTATGAACTTTTCTAGATAAGAACCGGGTGTTCAAGATTTTTTTTGCCTCTTCTCAAGAACCATTTTCCACTTCCAAACCCGAGCCTCCGGAACTGTAACTGGAAAAGGCAGGGAGAAGCCTCCGTGGGGCCTCTCTAGGAATCTCTTGGGAGGAAACAGAGCTGGAAAAGGCAGGGATAAGACTCCATGGGGCCTCTCTAGGAATCTCCTGGAAGGAAACAGAGCTGGAAAAGACAGGGAGAGCCTCCATGGGGCCTCTCTAGGAATCTGCTGGAAGGAAACAGAGCTGGAAAAGGCGGGGAGAAGCCTCTGTGGGGCCTCTCTATGAATTTCCTGGGAGGAAACAAGGAGAAGCCTCCATGGGGCTTCTCTAGGAATGTCCTCGGAGGAAACAGGGCCGGAAAAAGTGGGGAGAAGCCTCTGTGGATCCTTTCAAGGAATCTCCTGGGATGAAACAGGGTCTCCACCCTCCCTGTGGTTTCCCCAATCACACTCATTATTTGCTTTTACATTGATTCCTATGGGAAAAATTGCTTCTTCTTACAAACTTTTCTACTTAAGAACCTGGTCACGGAACGAATTAAGTTTGTAAGTAGAGGTACCACTGTATAAGTCTAACTGCTATTATTATTGCTAATGCTATTGCTTTGTAAGGGCAAGATTTGCACGGTGGGGTCATCATATACCAGTCCCTTTTCCATCCCTGTGGCTTCCTATGGCTGGAGTAGAGAACGTTAACCTAATCTAGATGAATCTTTTACATCTAAGAACGGAAGAAGCTTCATGGGTAAGAAACAAAACATTTTCAAAATTAAAAAAAAAACCCAAGAAAGTTCAGTTGTCTTTTGAAAAAGCACTTTGGGGACAACCATGGCCGGGGTGACTGAAAATCTCCACTTTTAACGAAAGTAGCCAACTCAATAACAACGTTGATATATATATAAAAGATTAGGAATAACCAGGTGTCGTTTTTTGCGGGCAATAAGAGCAGGCACCCAGAACAAATTCCTGGGACCTGAAATCTCTTAAGTGGAAAGGCATGACTTTTCCATCTGGTTCCAAATTGGCAGATCTGGAAGTTTTAGTCAAAATTGAACTTGACCCCTACCAGCTGCAAACCTGCCCACTTCTGATTTTGGGCTGGTGGCAGGGCGACTTGGTTTCTTTCAAAGAGGGAGTTTAAATTGATCACGAGAAAAGTTCTCCTTCCATCTGGATCCTTTCGCCCTGCTAAATTCAGTCTCTCCCTCCTTTGCAATCACATTACAAGCAACTGCGCTCTCTGCATTGGTTGCCAATCAATTTTCCGGTCACAATTCAAAGTGTTGGTTATGACCTATAAAGCCCTTCATGGCATCGGACCAGAATATCTCCGAGACCGCCTTCTGCTGCACGAATCCCAGCGACCAATTAGGTCCCACAGAGTGGGCCTTCTCCGGGTCCCGTCAACTAAACAATGTCGTTTGACAGGCCCCAGGGGAAGAGCCTTCTCTGTGGCGGCCCCAACTCTCTGGAACCACCTCCCCCCAGGGATTAGAACTGCCCCCACCCTCCTTGCCTTTCGTAAACTCTTCAAAACCCACCTTTGTCGTCAGGCATGGGGGAACTGAGATATCTCCCCCGGGCCTATACAATATATGTATGGTATGTTTGTACGTATGTCTGCTTAATAATGGGGTTTTTAAAATATTTTAAATTGTAAATTATTAGATTTGTTATGAACTGTTTTATTGTGTTGTGAGCTGCCCCGAGTCTACGGAGAGGGGCGGCATACAAATCTAATAAATAAATAAATAAATAAATAAATAAATAAATAAATAAATGAATGAATGAATGAATGAATGAATGAATGAATGAATGAATGAATGAATGAATAACCAAACAAACAAACAAACAAACAAACAAACAAACAAACAAACAAACAAACAAATGTAAAACTTTACAACACCACTGATAACACAGCTGCTCTCCAAAAAGACCTTGACTTTGTGTCTGAATGGTCAAATACCTGGCAATTTCAAATCTCAAACAAAGAATGTCCTTAAAATTGGCAAAAAGAATTGGAACACCAAATACAAGCTGAATAAATAAGACCTTACAGACAACCCTCAGTCCGTAAAAGACCTTGGAATTCTCATATCAAATGACCTAAGGGCCAAAGCCCACTGCAGCAACATCGCCCAAAAGGCTTCAAGAGTTGTTAACCTAAACCTACATAGCTTCTGCTCCGGTAATCTCACACTACTAACTAGAGCATACAAAACTTTCCCCAGACCAATCCCTGAATACAGCTCATCTGTCTTGAACCAACACCACATTTTGGACATAAACACTCTAGAAAACATCCAGAGATACTTTACTAGAAGAGTCCTCCACTCCTGTACTCATAGCCCTACACAAGTAGACTTAAAATCCTAGGTTTAGAAAGCTTAGAACTATGTCGACCTAAGCACAGCCCATTAAATCATCTGCTACATCGTCCTTCCTGTCAATGACTACTTCAGCTTCAACCGCAACAACACACGAGCACAACAGATACAAACTTAAAGTAAACTGCTCCAAACTTGACTGCAGGAAATACGACTTTAGTAAGCGAGTAGTTGATGAATGGAACTCACTACCAGACTCTGTAGTATCATCACCTAACCCCCCAAACTTTACCCTTAAACTATCCACTGTTGACTTCTCCCAATTCCTAAGAGGTCAGTAAGGGGCGTGCTTAAGTGCACCAGTGTGCCTTCCGTCCCCTGTCCTAATGTTTCTCTCTTACTAGTATCAGGTATATAAATACTGTATTATTATATCTCTGTATACCATCAATACATACTTGACAAAAACAAAACAAATCCCAGCGACCAGTTAGGTCCCACAGAGTGGGCCTTCTCCAAGTCCCATCAACTAAACAATGTCGTTTGGTGGGACCCAGAGGAAGAGCCTTCTCTGTGGCGGCCCCAGCCCTCTGGAACCAGCTCCCCCCAGAGATTAGAATTGCCCCCACCCTCCTTGCCTTTTGTAAGCTCCTTAAAACCCACCTCTGCCGTCAGAGATATTCCTTCCCCCTAGGCCTTACAATTTATGCATGGTATGTTTGTGTGTATGTTTGGTTTTATAATAAGGTTTTTTTTAGTTGTTTTAGTATTGGATTGTTACATGCTGTTTTTATCATTGTTGTTAGCTGCCCCGAGTCTACGGAGCGGGGTGGCATACAAATCCAATTATTATTATTATTATTATTATTATTATTATTATTATTATTATTATTATTATTATTAATAAAATAAATAAATGAATGAATGAATGAATGAATGAATGAAAAGAAACATGTCAAAAGACAGCATTTGCCAAACTGTGTAATGAACGTGTTTTACTCCGTACAGCGGGCTGCGGTGTGTTTGCCTTGAAGTTAAGCAATGCACTTAACCTGGTTTCTGAATGAACCATCAATGCACATTATACTCACCATTTGCTGGGTGGCTGCACTCAGAACGTAATCATGAATATTTTTATCACAGCTCAGAGAGTGGTTTTGAGTGGCTCTATGCCGGGCCCTGTGCCATTCAAAATTATTTTTATTAATAACATCGATGGAGGTAAGGGAATAATGATCAGATTTGGAAATGACACAACATTCAGAGGGTTTTGGAGAGAAAAGACACAATTCAGAAAAAGCTAGACAAGCTTGAGCCCTGGACTGTAATGAATTAGATGGAATTTGATAGAAAGAAATGTCAGAATCTGCACCTGGGGAGAATCTGGTAGTTGGGACCGACTTTAAGGGGAGGTGCCATCCCAGTTTCTTAAGCCAAAGAACCAGCATTGTTCTGCTGGTGAGAAATTTCCGTGGTCATATGTCCAGCATCCCATTAAACCACAGAGCAGAACATATAGAATAGAACAGAAGAGAAGAGAAGAGAATAACAGAGCTAGAAGGGACCTTGGAGGTCTTCTAGTCCAACCCCCTCCTTAGGCAGGACAATTGGGTGATCCCCAATGGCATCTATCCTATATGTCTTCGGTCTGTCTATCTGTGTGTCTGCCTGCCTATCTGTCTCCATGTCTGTCTGTCTCTCTATTCTGTAATTGCGTGATTCCCTATCTACCCTATAAGCATAAAATGTATCAGGAAAGACTTAATGAACTCAATCTGTCTAGTCTGGAGGACAGAAGGAAAAGGGGGAACATGATCGAAACATTTAAATATGTTAAAGGGTTAAATAAGGTCCAGGAGGGAAGTGTTTTTAATAGGAAAGTGAACACAAGAACAAGGGGACACAATCTGAAGTTAGTTGGGGGAAAGATCAAAAGCAACGTGAGAAAATATTATTTCACTGAAAGAGTAGTAGATCCTTGGAACAAACTCCCAGCAGACGTGGTTGGTAAATCCACAGTAACTGAATTTAAACATGCCTGGGATAAACATATATCCATTGTAAGATAAAATACAGGAAATAGTATAAGGGCAGACTAGATGGACCATGAGGTCTTTTTCTGCCGTCAGTCTTCTATGTTTCTATATGTCTGCCTGCCAGCCTGCCTGCCTGTCTCTCTCCATATCTGTCTGTCTGTCTGCCTCTCTCTCCTCCATGTCTGTTGTTATGCCGGGCTTCCTGTTACGAGCCCCAATTAAGTCAGGAATGTAAATTCAAACACACACGCTGTTGTAAAGTAAACAGAAAAGCAGTTTATCCAAAATAAAGCTGTGCACACATACACTTTAAACTGAGCAAATTAGCTCACATGGAGATAACAGTCCTTGAAAGCTGTGAGAGACCAAAACAAATAGAGCAGATAAGAGCAGCTTTCTTTCTTTCTTTCTTTCTTTCTTTCTTTCTTTCTTTCTTTCTTTCTTTCTTTCTTTCTTTCTTTCTTTCTCTATCCTATCTGTCTGTCTGCCTGCCGGCCTGTCTCTCTTGATGTCTGTCTGTCTATTCTGCAGTTGCGTGATTCCCCCAATGGCATGGAAGTTTCTTAGCAAAAGCAAATTGGATTCAAAACCAGAAGTGGATTCTCTACCCAAGGTGGGGAGTGGGAACGAAATGAAAGGCACGGGACCGAGTCAGATCAAAGCCCCCTATGGATACCGCCTCTCCAAACCACCCATGTGAGGAAGGGGCATAAAAACGTGGGAGGGAGGGACGCGGGGCGAAGCCAGGATCGCAGAGGGAGAAGCTCCCCTTGTCAGCTTGTCTTGTTCCTCCGAGGGCCAAGGTCTCCAAAATGCCAAGCTGTCAACGTTTCCGCCACGAGGCAGCCCCTTCTCTCCCTCGCTTGGCTGAGCATCCGAAGCCATGGAAATGAAAAGACCTAGATAACTAGAAGAAGAATATAGATATATATATCTATGGGAAAAGTTTGTGTTATTTTTATTGCACTGAAAGCCAATTCAAGCCTACAGTATTTTTGCCGACGGGACTTTTCCGTCCCTTTGGCACCCTCCAAGTTGCATTGTACCACAGCTCCCATCATTCCCAGCCATCATCTAGAGCAGGGGTCTCCAACATACATTTATCGGGGTCGCAGGAGTCATCATGCACAGATGAACAGGAGGGGCCCACATTACATTACGAGTCTGCGGAGAGGGGCAACATACAAATGTAATAAATTATTTTTATTTTTATTTTTATTTTTATTTTTATTTTTATTTTTATTTTTATTTTTATTTTTATTTTTATTTTTATTTTTATTTTTATTTTTATTTTTATTTTTATTTTTATTTTTATTTTTATTTTTATTTTTATTTTTATTTTTATTTTTATTTTTATTTTTATTTTTATTTTTATTTTTATTTTTATTTTTATTTTTATTTTTATTTTTATTTTTATTTTTATTTTTATTTTTATTTTTATTTTTATTTTTATTTTTATTTTTGTTATGGGTGCTATCATGCGCGGGTGCTGTCATGTGCGCACACTTGCACTTTCGACACACAATGACAAAAAGGTCATCCATCCCTGGTATAGGGCTTCCTGCCTAAGCAGAGTGTTAGACTAGAAGACTCCAAGGTCCCTTCCAACTCCTGTTATTCTGTTTCATTCCTAATTACTGCCACACAATGCCCAGCGACCGATCAGGGCCCACAGGCTAGACAATGTCAGTTAGCGAGGCCACATGGGAGGGCCTTCTCTGTGGCGGCTCCAGCTCTCTGGAACCAACTGCCCCTGAAGATCCACACAGTCCCTACCCTCCTGGCTTTCTGAAAGGCTGTGAAAACTTGGCTTTGCCGGCATGCCTGGGTCCGATGAGCTATACCATCCAGCTCCATCCATAGATACAAATGATTTATTTGGAGGTTTTTATTGTTATTACATTGTTTTAAAATGTTATACACCACCCAGAGCCCGGTAGGAGTTGGGTGGCTTATAAATCAATTGAATTAAATTGAAGGTTGCAGGAACTGGGCATGGATAGCCTAGCAAAGAGGAGGTCTAGGGGGGACATGATACCGGTAGCAATCTTCAAATACTCGAGGGGCTGCCACAGGGAGGAGGGGAACACATTATTTTCCAAAGCACCAGAGAGCCAGATCAGGAGCAACGGTTGGAAGCTGTCCAAGGAGAGGTTCAACCTGGAAATAAGGAGGAACTTTCTGACAGTGAGAGCGATCAACCAGTGGAAGAGCTTGCCTGCAGAGGTGGTGAACACTCCAACACGAGACTTTTAAGAAAAGACTGCACTGCTATTGGACGGTCTCCTGCACCAGCAGGGGGTTGGACTAGATCAGGGGTCCCCAACCACCGGGCCGCGGACCAGTACCGGGCCGCGAGGCATGTTGCACCGGTCCGTGGAGTCAGCAGCTGCCGGCCCTCATACCGCCACCCCCTCCCTCCAGCGCTTCGCCTCCCGCCGGGCAAGAGGCCTCGGGAGGCAGGTTCTGCCGGCCACAGGACGATGGACGGGACAGAGGGGCGGGAAGGACCGAGAGGCTCAAGCCTCTTTTGGCTTCTGCCGCGGGGCGCTTTTGCATTTTTGGCTGGGGGGAGGCAGGAGGGCCAGCCTGACCCCCTGTCTCCAGCACTTAGCTCCCGCTGGGCAAGAGGGCTTGGGAGGCAGGTTCTGCCGGCCACAGGGCGATGGCGGGAAAGGGGGGCGGGGAGGACCAGCACCCCCATGCTTAATCCCGCCCCCAACCACACCCCTTTCCGCCCCCACCGGGCCGTAGAAAAATTGTCTTGCTGAAACTGGTGCCTGGTGGAAAAAACGTTGGGGACCACTGGACTAGATGACCTGCAAGGTCCCTTCCAACTCTAATAATAAATAAAAATAAAATAAAATAAAATAATTCTGGGATGGAGCAAGCCCAGAGAAGAGATGCTCTTCTTTAGAAGAATCATCTCCATACATTCATAAGAACATAAGAAGAGCCATGCTGAATCAGGCCAAAGCCCATTGACTCCAGCATTCTGTGTCCCACAGTGGCCCCCCAATTATCCATGGGGATCTTGAGCAGAAAGAGAAGGCCCTGACCCCCAACAAATGGACATTTGTTGACACTATTGAGTCCGGTAATGAGTTCCACGCTTCGACAACTCGATTGTTAAAGTCATATTTTTTACAGTCAAGTTTGGAGCGGTTCGTATTAAGTTTGAATCTGTTGCGTGCTCTTGTGTTGTTGCAGTTGAAGCTGAAGTAGTCATTGGCCGGTAGGACATTGCAGCATATGATCTTGTGGGCAATACTTAGATCGTGTTTTAGGCGCCATAGTTCTAGGCTTTCTAGGCAGGCCTTTCAGCGACGGGCTTTTAATCGTTTTTCTTTTAATCAATTAAATGCAGTTAACGTCGTCTCCTGCCGAGAGGCAGTTTCTCCCTTGTGCAATGGAAGTCCCTCTCCCCCCTTCGACCTCAAACCCGATCTGAACTCTGGAAGGAAAGAGTTAACCTCCATCCTCAATCTCTGGCTTCTTCCAATGCTGGAAAGCATCCGTCTCCCTTGCCGTTTTACATCTGTCTTTCCCAAGACCTGCACCCGTTAAATGCAAAGATGCCTTTGACATCAGATGCTGCTTGGCTCTTAATAAACATCTGATGAAAAGAAAGAGCAGAGGACCATATGCCAAGGATTATAAATAGGTTATGCTTAGAGTGGCCACTTTGATTTCAAAGCTGTTTTGTCTGAATACGTCAGATTCTGCAGAGGGGCCTGGCTAATGGGCCGGGGGACCATATCCTTGATCTTTCCTTTGTCCAAGAAGGCTCCGCATGGATACCGTCAAGGCACTTTCCAATAATTAAAACTCTATCGCTTCTTTCCCTTTCTTCACGGAGCGCAGAAAACCCATTTTCCCCTCTCCTTTTGTGTGAACTATCTCTCTCTCTCTCTCTCTCTCTCTCTCTCTCTCTCTCTCTCTCTCTCCTATCCTATCCTATCCTATCCTATCCTATCCTATCTATCTATCTATCTATCTATCTATCTATCTATCTATCCATCTCTATCTATCTATCTATCTATCTATCTATCTATCTATCTATCCATATCTATCTATCTATCTATCTATCTATCTATCTATCTATCTATCTATCTATCTATCTATCTATCTATCCTATCCTATCCTATCCTATCCTATCTACCTACCTACCTACCTACCTACCTATCTATCTATCTATCTATCCATCTCTATCTATCTATCTATCTATCTATCTATCTATCTATCTATCTATCTATCTATCTATCCTATCCTATCCTATCCTATCCTATCCTATCCTATCCTATCTATCTATCTATCTATCTATCTACCTACCTACCTACCTACCTACCTATCCTATCCTATCCTATCCTATCCTATCCTATCTATCTATCTATCTATCTATCTATCTATCTATCTATCTATCTATCTATCTATCTATCTATCTATCTATCATCTATTATCTATCTATCATCTATGTATCTATCTATCATCTATCTATCTATCTATCTATCTATCATCTATGTATCTATCTATCTATCTATCTATCTATCTATCATCTATGTATCTATGTATCTATCTATCTATCTATCTATCTATCTATCATCTATCTATCTATCTATCTATCTATCTATCTATCTATCCTATCCTATCCTATCCTATCCTATCCTATCTATCTATCTATCTATCTATCTATCTATCTATCTATCTATCTATCTATCTATCTATCATCTATTATCTATCTATCATCTATGTATCTATCTATCATCTATCTATCTATCTATCTATCTATCTATCTATCTATCTATCTATCTATCTATCTATCATCTATGTATCTATCTATCTATCTATCTATCTATCTATCATCTATGTATCTATGTATCTATCTATCTATCTATCTATCTATCTATCTATCTATCTATCTATCTATCATCTATGTATCTATGTATCTATCTATCTATCTATCTATCATCTATCTATCTATCTATCTATCATCTATTATCTATCTATCATCTATGTATCTATCTATCATCTATCTATCTATCTATCTATCTATCTATCTATCTATCTATCTATCTATCTATCATCTATGTATCTATCTATCTATCTATCTATCATCTATGTATCTATGTATCTATCTATCTATCTATCTATCTATCTATCTATCTATCTATCTATCATCTATGTATCTATGTATCTATCTATCTATCTATCTATCATCTATGTATCTATGTATCTATCTATCTATCTATCTATCTATCATCTATCTATCTATCTATCTATCATCTATTATCTATCTATCATCTATGTATCTATCTATCATCTATCTATCTATCTATCTATCTATCTATCTATCTATCTATCATCTATGTATCTATGTATCTATCTATCTATCTATCTATCATCTATCTATGTCTATCTAGAGGAGATAGAAGAGAAGAGAATAATAGAATAGTAGAATATAGGAAATAATTATTTAGACTAGACTAGACTAGAATGAATAAAATAAAATAAGAAATAGAAGAGAATTAGAAGAGAAGACATAAAAGAGAAAAGAATAATAGAATATAGAAAATAATTAGTTACAATAGAAGAAGAGATTAGAAGAGAAGAGAAGACACAGGATTGAAGAATAGAATATAGAAAATAATGAATAAAATAAAATAAAGTATAGAATAGAATATAGAAAAAATGAATAGAATTAAATAAAATTATAAAAGAGAATACAATACAAGAGCTAGAAGAGAAGAGAATAATAGGAGAATAGAATATAGAAAAGAATTAGACTAGAGTAGAATGAATAGAATAAAATAAAAAATAAAGAGAAGAGAAGAATAGAATATAGTAAATAATTAGTTACAATAGAATAGAACAGGAGAACAGAATAGAATATGGGAAAAAAATAAATAGGAAAGGATGAGATAAGAGTTTTGGCATTTTGGGATGGGGTTTTTTTTTGGGGGGGGGTGTTTGGTGTTAGAACACCATAGGCTACCATTTTGCTTAACAACTACGGTGTTGGATGGAAGCCCAGTCCGAGCCTGCGACCCACCCTTAGGTAAACCTAGCATACAGTTAGTCCTTAACTTCCAACCGTTTGTTTCAGGAGCACTGGAAATAACAACACAAATGAATCACCATGGAAATTACCAATTGCGACCTTTTTTCCACACTTAACGACCATTGTAGCACCTCCCGTGGGGGCCTGTGATAATTATCATCATTAAAAAAATGTTTGTGTCCAATCAAACACCATGGTCATTTCCTACTCTGTCATTTGCTTTCCCTGAGTAATATGAGCGATCGCATTTCATTAGAGAAGCAAATGTATTGCTGGCAAATCTCCCAGGGGCTCCCATGGTCCACCCTCTCCCCATCTTTGCCCTTTTCACCGGCAAGCTGTCATAAGAGCCATTCAACCTGCAATCTGTGGAGGGGGGTGGGGAGGGGCGTAGGGTAAGGGAGAACCTTCATGAACCATTCAAGTCACCCCCATTGCTGGACGCTGAAGAATAAGCCTGGAGCTGGTCCTATCTCCATCAGCAGGAGGGGGAGAGAGAGAGAGACCGGAGGCTGGGACAATATCCAGGCACATTTTGATTGATTGATTGATTGATTGATTGATTGATTGATTGATTGATTATTTATTTATTTATTTATTTATTTATTTATTTATTTATTTATTTATTTATTTATTTATTTACTTATTTTGTCCAATACACAATAATACACAATGAAGGTTATAGAGGATATAGTAGAGAAGAAATACGAGATATGGGAGAGACTATAGGACAGGGGACGGAAGGCACTCTAGTGCACTTATGTACGCCCCTTACTGACCTCTTAGGAATCTGGATAGGTCAACCATGGATAGTCTAAGGATAAATTGTTGGGGGTTAGGGGATGATACTACGGAGTCCGGTAATGAGTTCCATGCTTCGACCACCCGATTACTAAAGTCATATTATTTACAGTCAAGTTTGGAGCGGTTAATGTTAAGCTTGAATCTGTTGTGTGCTCTTGTGTTGTTGTGGTTGAAGCTGAAGTAGTCTTTGACAGGCAGGATGTTGCAACATATGATCTTGTGGGCAATACTTAGATCGTGTTTAAGGCGTCGTAGTTCTAAGCTTTCAAGACCCAGGATTGTAAGTCTAGTTTCGTAGGGTGTTCTGTTTCGAGTGGAGGAGTGAAGGGCTCTTCTGGTGAAGTATTTTATCAGGCTGGCAAGGGTGGAATTGTTGGGCTTGGGAGCCAAAGCTGGAGGTTGGCATCAGAGGGATGGGGGCCTCTGTCCATCCGAAGAAGTCCAACCTGGGCAGAGGTGGGTGGAGAAACTGGGGAGGGTCTGTTATTTGTCTCTTATTTCAGCCCTCGATTCACCGACAGTGTTCAAGCACATCCTTCACCGTCAGGTGAAGGCCTGGCTAAAACATTTGTCTGAAAGGCCGGGATTGCTTAGGGTTAACCTGGATAGTTTGCGAATACAGTTTGTCTTGGTCAGTTTAGAATTCAGTGGATTGGTTCCAAAAACGGGGTTCGTTCTATAATCAGGTTAAATATGCCATGTGATGGTAGCTATCCTTAGATAAGCTTTCCTTCCTTCCTCCCTCCCTCCTTCGCATTCCTTCCTTCCCTCCGTCCTTCGCATTTCCATTTCCTTCCTTCCTTCCTCGCCTCCTTCCCTCCCTCTCCATTCCTTCCTTTGTCCTCTCTCCCCTCCTTCCTTCCCTCCCTCCTTCACATTACCATCTCCTTTTTCCTTCATTCTTTCCCTCCCTCCCTCTCTCCCCTCCTTTTTCCCTCCTTCCTTCTCATTCCAATCGTCCTCCCTCCTTCATTCCTCTCTCCTACTTTTCATTCCCATCTCCTTCTTCCTTCCCTTCCTTTCTCTCTCTTTCCTACTCCTATCTCTTTCCTTCCTTCCTTCTTTCCTTCCTCCATTCCTCCCTCCTCTCCCCTCTTTCCTTCCTTCCCTCCCTCCTTCACATGTATCATTCCCATCTCCTTCCTCCCTTCTTCTCATTTCCATCTCCTCCCTCCCTTCTTCCCTCCTCCTTCTCCTTCCTTCCTTCCTTCCTCCCCTCCCCCCTCTTTCCTTCCTTCCCTCCCTCCTTCACATGTATCATTCCCATCTCCTTCATCCCTTCTTCTCATTCCCATCTCCTCCGTCCCTCCCTTCTTCCCTCCTCCTTCTCCTTCCCTCCTTCCTTCCTTCCTCCATTCCTCCCCCTCTCCCCTCTTTCCTTCCTTCCCTCCCTCCTTCACATGTATCATTCCCATCTCCTTCCTCCCTTCTTCTCATTCCCATCTTCTCCCTCCCTCCCTTCTTTCCTCCTCCTTCTCCTTCCCTCCTTCCTTCCTTCCTTCCTCCATTCCTCCCCCCTCTCCTCTCTTTCCTTCCTTCCCTCCCTCCTTCACATGTATCATTCCCATCTCCTCCCTCCCTCCTTCCCTCTTCTTCCTTCCTTCCTTCCTCCATTCCTCCCCCTCTCCCCTCTTTCCTTCCTTCCCTCCCTCCTTCACATGTATCATTCCCATCTCCTTCCTCCCTTCTTCTCATTCCCATCTCCTCCCTCCCTCCCTCCCTCCCTCCTCTTTCTCCTTCCCTCCTTCCCTCCTTCCCTCCTCCCTCCCTCCCTCCCTCCTTGTGGAAATTGGCTGCAAAATTGGGTCAATCAAAACTTTTTTTAACATGTATTACATGAGTGATGCATATAATAAATTGATGGGGCTTCAATTACTTTACCTAGGCACCATTTTGACTTTTTTGACCACATCCTGCAGATCACCCTGACTCTACCCACACCTGAGTCATGGATCACCAGTGTTCCTCCAAGCCAAAGCCTCTGTGCATTTTCAGAAAGAGCACATTCCAAAAACAGTGACGGGAGCTGGTTTAAAAACCAAAGCCGCTTTAAATTCACTGAGTTTTACAGCCTGATAAATTCTTATTAAATTCGGAGATATTGCAGGTTCAGTTCCAGGCTACTGCAGTAAAGCGAATATTGCAATAAAGTGAGTCACACAAATTTATTTTTATTTTTTGGTTTTCCAGTGCATATAAAAGTTGTGTTTATTCTATATCATAATCTATTAAATGTGCAATAGCATTAGGTCTAAGGAAAGCACATGCCTTAATTAAAAATACTTCATAGCTGAAAAATGCTAATCGTGACCTGAGCCTTCAGCGAGTCGTAATCCTTTTTTGCTGCTGGAAACTCTTGTAAAACAAAACAAAATATCTGTGAAGGGCAAGAAAGCAAAACGCAATAAAACCAGGGGTGCCTTTATTGTGGAGCTAAACTAGAGGTGTTTACAGGGAAGTTCAAAAGGGGAGCAGTAATGGTCTGCCAATGCGTGCATGCACGCCCTCGTGCGAGATTTGCACACACCAGGAATTTGTCTTGGTGCAGATGCTCTCAGTGTACATAAAATAAAAAGATGCATTTCTCAAGAATCATGAAGTACAACACTTAATGATTGCCATAGGGTCAAAGTCCAGAGAATCCACACACAATCTTGAACAGGGAAACAGCAAAACCACGATCTTGACGAAACTATGAATCAGATAAACTTCCACAAGGCTAAACCAGCACGCTGCTCTTTTTATCTGTAGCACTAATTACAGCAGCCCTACCCAACCACAGGTAGCCTCACTTATCTCTGTAATAATCCTTCAGTTGTTCTCTCCTATGCATCACTCTACGCATGCGTGGGTCTGTCATAAGTTCTTGTTCAGAATCCAGGGATGATACAGATGACTGATCTCCTCCTGGGCTGTCTGCCAAACTCCCCTCTTCCCTGCCACTCACGCTTCCTTTGTCAGAGGAGCCTTCGTCGGGAGATTCTATCGGGAGCAAAACAGGCCTGGGGCATGTGGATGGTTCCCCAATATCCACCTCCACATTCTTTGGGGCAGGAGCTGGGCCAGAGCCAACCACAACACTGAGTATGCGTGGAAGCGAAATTGCAAGAGGGGGCGTGTTGCACACTGATACATAACGAATACATAATCAGCAGACCAAGTAAAAGCCAGGTTGCCTTTTGTCCGTTGCTGATTTCACGTTGTCTTTTTGTAGCCTTCAAACCTGTGACTTTCTGGGTTTTCTCTTTTCCAAAGTTTTAATCAGCTCTGACTCAGCCGAGCATTTCAAGATCAGCCAAGGTTGGCCTTGGATTAATCTCCAGGTTGAAATATTTTTTTCCCCGTTCTGTTGAATTATACACTGCTCAAAAAAAATAAATAAATAAAGGGAACACTCAAAGGACACATTGTGGGTCTGAATGAATGAAATATTCTCATTGAATACTTTGCAGAATGTGCACAACAGCAGGTGAAATTGATTGTCAATCAGTGTTGCTTCCTAAGGGGACAGTTTGATTTCACAGAAGTTTGATCTACTTGGAGTTATATTGTGTTGTTTAAGTGTTCCCTTTATTTTTTTTTTGAGCAGTATAGATCATTATTAAGTAAATGAGGTTGTGAGCTATGCCCCAGGCTTTTGGGAACTCACAACCAGCCTGGATTTTAAATCTGCCCTTCTGTGCTGATAAAATAGCAAATGCATTTAGCATTTAGACTTATATTCTGCTTCACAATGCTTTACAGCCCTCTCTAAGCGGTTTACAGAGAGTCAGCCTATTGCCCCCAACAATCTGGGTCCTTATTTTACCCACCTTGGAAGGATGGAAGGCTGAGTCAACCTTGAGCCTGGTGAGATTCGATCTGCCAAACTGTTGGCAGCCAGTGATCAGCAGAAGTAGCTTGCAATAATGCACTCTGACAACTACGCCACCCAGGCTCTATATGGGAGGCCTGTCTACTGGAGGGGTGTGGCAGGTGAGAGTAGCAAAATCCACCTGGCTGTAGGAATTCTCTACATGGGGCTACCTTTGAAAAATGCTTAGAAACTTCAGATCGTGCAGAATGCAGCTGCGAGAGCAATCATGGGTTTCCCCAAATATGCCCATGTCTCATCAACACTCCGCGGCCTGCACTGGCTGCCGATCAGTTTCCGGTCACAATTCAAAGTGTTGGTTATGACCTATAAAGCCCTTCATGGCATCAGACCAGAATATCTCCGGAACCGCCTTCTGCCGCACGAATCCCAGCGACCGATCAGGTCCCACAGAGTTGGCCTTCTTCGGGTCCCGTCGACTAAACAATGTCGTCTGGTGGGCCCCAGGGGAAGAGCCTTCTCTGTGGTGTCCCCGGCCCTCTGGAATCAGCTTCCCCTGCAGATCAGGACTGCCCCCACCCTCCTCGCCTTTCGCAAACTATTGAAAACCCATCTATGCCGCCAGGCTTGGGAGACATAATGGACCTTTAGCTGTTTCATTTTATGCTTGGTTTAGTATGGTATTTATTTATTTATTATTTAGATTTGTATGCCGCCCCTCTCCACATGACTGCTTTATAGTGGGTTTTATAACTGTTTTTAATATTAGATTTGATCTTTGTATTTTTGTTGTGAGCCGCTCCGAGTCTTCGGAGACAGGCGGCATACAAGTGTAATAAATTATAATAATAATAATAATAATAATAATTACTATTACCATTACCATTACCATTACCATTACCATTACCATTACCATTACTATTACTATTATTATTATTCAGATTGCAAAAAAAATAAGAGGTGCAGCTGGTGGGTTTCTGGGAAGGATGCCTCCATCCAACCCGCCTGTGGATTATTCTTGCTGGCCTAGGAGGGATTGTGCCAGATAAACACCTGCCCCCCTCCACATGGGACATGGCTGCCCCCCCCGGCACTTATCTCCAGGATTGAATGGCTGCTATTCACTTCTGGAGCAGAAATATTACCCCCCTCCTCTTCCGACAAAAATTTAAACTAATAATATTCAATTTGGTGCACTTGGGGGAAACAATGTTTTGGATGGTGGGAAAGAGGACCACACTGTCGGGGAATTCTGGCAAATATCGAAATGGGAAGATTTAATGCAGTGCTTCTAACATCTTTCTTTCCCTTCCCTTCCTCTTTTCTTCCAGTCTACCAACAACCGACCCATCCATCTGTCCATCCGTCTGTCCAACCATCCATCACTTTCCTTGCTTCCTCTCTCCCTCCTTTCTTCCTTTACCCCTCCAACTTTCCTCCCACCCAACTACTTACTCACTAATCTTCCTTCCTTCCTTTCTTCCTTCACCCTGCCATCTTTACTCTTTCCTTCCACCCATCCACTCATTCACTCATCTTCCTTCCTTCCTTCCTTCCTTCCTTCCATCCTCCCTCCCTTCCTTCCTTCTTTCCTCCCTCCCTCCCTTCCTTCCTTCCACCCCTCCATCTTTACTCTTTCCTTCCACCCATCCACTCATTCATTCATTCATTCATTCATTCATTCATTCATCTTCCTTCCTTCCTCCCTTCCTTCCTTCCATCCTCCCTCCCTCCCTTCCTTCCTTCCTTCCTTCCATCCACCCCTCCATCTTTACTCTTTCCTTCCACCCATCCACTCATTCATTCATTCATTCAGTCAGTCAGTCAGTCAGTCATCTTCCTCCCTCCCTCCCTCCCTCACTCCCTCTCTCCCTCCCTCCCTTCCTCCCTTCCCTCCCTCCCTCTCCCTGCTCTTCACTCCAGGAAGTAAGACCCTCCAGCTTCCAGCAGTTACGGTTCCAGAACCTTTGCGGAATCCATCCCCCCAAAACCCACCTGTCTGTCCAAACCCCATTCTTGCTCCTCTTGTCCTGAACCTTCCGCCCTTCGGCCTCTTTAGCCAAGACCCTCCCTTTCCTTCCAGTCTCCTCTTTGCCCAACCAGAAAAACAGTCCTGGAGAGTCAAACGAGAGCCGAAGGAATCCAGGCGGCCAGACGGATTCCACGAGGGCAGACGGTGGGGCCTCTGGCGTTGCCTTCCTCCGTGGGTGCTTCTGGATGCTTGTCAGCTCCGCTCGGTGGTGCTGACAGAGCTGCCCCAGACTTGGGCCTTGGCTGCCCTGCCGGACCCTTTCCTGGCCAGCCGTTTGTCTGGTCCCCAAGCCCTTGCGGCCTCTCTCGTCTCCCCTGACAGCCGTGGAATCTCATGGAAACTGGGCCCAGGAGGAAGACAAAGGGCCTTCACATCCCCACAGGCGCCCTTTGAAGGATGCCCACCTCGGCGTGGGGCCGGTCCCCCCCTCCCTTGCCCTCCTGGGAGAGCTGGAGGTTTGCCCAGCCCATAATAGTCCTCGCTTCTTCCCCTGCGGAAGAGAGCTGCGGCTCCTCTGAATGAGGCCTTGGTTCGTCTGTAGGATGAGGAGGACGACACCGGTGTGGCCGAGGAATGACCCTCAACGCACGGCAAGGGAATGCACACCTGCCCAAGGCCCATCCTGGGCGGGAGACGAGGACTCCAAGGGGGCTGGCAGCAGAAGGGCAGGGCCAGGCGGCAGTCGAAAGCTCAATCTGACCTTTCGGATTCCTTCGCTATCGTCTCCGGCGAGATTGGAGGCAGGACAACAGAGTCGCTTCTTTTAACATCTTTTGAACAAGGAGATCATGGTTGAACGGGAGGCAGCTGAGGGGGAGAACCTGCAAAAGGGCCCCAGAAATGGAGGCTCAAACTCTTGCTTCAGTTTTTAGAAACATAGAAGTCTGACCGCAGAAAAAGACCTCATGGTCCATCTAGTCTGCCCTTATACTATTTCCTGTATTTTATCTTAGGATGCATATATGTTTATCCCAGGCATGTTTAAATTCAGTGACTGTGCATTTACCAACCACGTCTGCTGGAAGTTTGTTCCAAGCATCGACGACTCTTTCAGTAAAATAATATTTTCTCACGTTGCTTTTGATCTTTCCCCCAACTAACCTCAGATTGTGGCCCCTTGTTCTTGTGTTCACTTTCCTATTAAAAACACTTCCCTCCTGGACCTTATTTAACCCTTTATTTAAATGTTTCGATCATGTCCCCCCTTTCCCTTCTGTCCTCCAGACTATACAGATTGAGTTCATTAAGTCTTTCCTGATACGTTTTATGCTTAAGAGCTTCCACCATTCTTGTAGCCCGTGTTTGGACCTGTTCAATTTTGTCAATATCTTTTTGTAGGTGAGGTCTCCAGAACTGAACACAGTATTCCAAATGTGGTCTCACCAGCGCTCTATATAAGGGGATCACAATCTCCCTCTTCCTGCTTGTTATACCTGTAGCTATGCAGCCAAGCATTCTATTTGCTTTCCCTACCGCCTGACCGCACTGTAGAGGCTTGGAACAAACTTCCAGCAGACGTGGTTGGTAAATCCACAGTCACTGAATTTAAACATGCCTGGGATAAACATATATCCATCCTAAGATAAAATACAAGAAATAATATAAGGGCATATACAATCTGTATATTCACCGTGACTAAGCAGTTTTACATTGTGAAAGTCATTACATTGATTAGAATTCTTCTCTCTGCAATTTGGAATACAGTGGTACCTCTACCTAAGAACGCCTCTACTTACGAACTTTTCTAGATAAGAACCAGGTGTTCAAGATTTTTTTGCCTCTTCTCAAGAACCATTTCCCACTTATAAACATGAGCGTCTCAAACTGTAACCGGAAAAGGCAGGGAGAAGCCTCTGTGGGGCCTCTCTAGGAATCTCCTGGGAGGAAACATGGCTGGAAAAGGCAGGGAGAAGCCTTCATGGGGTCTCTCTAGGAATCTCCTGGGAGGAAACAGGGCCGGAAAAGGCAGGGAGAAGCCTCCGTGGGGCCTCTCTAGGAATCTCCTGGGAGGAAACAGGGCCAGAAAAGGCAGGGAGAAGCCTCTGTGGGGCCTCTCTAGGAATCTCCTGAGAGGAAACATGGCTGGAAAAGGCAGGGAGAAGCCTTCATGGGGCCTCTCTAGGAATCTCCTGGGAGGAAACAGGGCTGGAAAAGGCAGGGAGAAGCCTCCATGGGGCCTCTCTAGGAATCTCCTGGGAGGAAACAGGGCCTCCAACCTCCCTGTGGTTTCCCCAATCAGACGCCTTATTTGCCTTTACATTGATTCCTATGGGAAAAATTGCTTCTTCTTACAAACCTTTCCACTTAAGAACTTGTCATGGAACGAATTAAGTTCTTAAGTAGAGGTACCACTGTATTACGTCAGGTAGGGCCCTGATCCTGACAAACCATTTGTCTGAAGTGATGTAGGGTTTCCTTCCTGGCTGAGGGTTGGACTAGAAGACCTCCAAGGTCCCTTCCAATTCTGTTATTAGTATTATTATTAGTAATACAGTGTTCCCTCAGTTTTCGCGGGGGATGCGTTCCGAGACCGCCCGCGAAAGTCGAATTTCTGCGAAGTAGAGATGCCGAAGTAAATACACTATTTTTGGCTATGCACAGTATCACAAGCCTTCCCTTAACACTTTAAACCCCTAAATTGCAATTTCCCATTCCCTTAGCAACCATTTAGATTATTCCTCACTGTGTTTATTTATTAAAGTTTATTCAAAAAAATATTTATTAAAGGCGAATGAAAGTTTGGCGATGACATCATTGGGTGGGAAAAACCTTGTTATAGGGGGAAAAAACCGCAAAGTATTTTTTAATTAATATTTTTGAAAAACCATGGTATAGACTTTTCGCGAAGTTCAAACCCGCGAAAATCAAGGGAACACTGTAGTATAAAAAAACAAGAAAGTTGAGTTGAATTGAAAAAAAAAGCACTTTTGGGAAAACCGTGACCTGGGTGGCTGAGAAAGGGGTGAATGTTGATGCTCCCTTCTGACCTAAACCCTTCCTTCTCCCCCCAGCGTCACTGGGTGGCACCACTTGCCTCCTATGCCAAGGCTACAGTCCTCTTAGCATCCCCGATCACCCAGCTGGTGCAGGGCAAAAGCTCCCAGCCGGTGTGCTGTTCCCACTGGCATCCATCATTCACAAGAATTAGCCGGCCATCTGTTTCGTAGCTGTTGGAACCGCTGTCACCAGCTGGTCCTCTACAAATGGCATGATGTTGGACATGACCTCGCCTGGCTCTGGCACGTGGCCATTGCCCACCCCGGGCCGAGGCCTAGTCTTGTCTCCAGGAAGACACCCTTGAACAACAAGAAGAGGAAACCTGAACTTTGATTATAGAGGTCTAAGAAGGATAGTAGCCCCCCCCAAAAGCTACGTGAACCAAAATTTTAGACAGAAAGTAGTACCTCTACCTGAGAATGCCTCTACTTACAAACTTTTCTAGATAAGAACCGGGAGAAGCCTCTGTGTTGCCTCTCTAGGAATCTCCTGGGAGGAAACAGAGCTGGAAAAGGCAGGGAGAAGCCTCCGTGGGGCCTCTCTAGGAATCTCCGTGGAGGAAATAGGGCCAGAAAAGGCAGGGAGAAGCCTCTATGGGGGCCTCTCTAGGAATCTCCGTGGAGGAAACAGGGCCAGAAAAGGCAGGGAGAAGCCTCCGTGGGGCCTCTCTAGGAATCTCCTGGGAGGAAACAGGGCCAGAAAAGGCAGGGAGAAGCCTCTGTGGGGTCTCTCTAGGAATCTCCTGGGAGGAAACAGGGCCTCTGCCCTCCCTGTGGTGTCTCCAATCGCATGCATTATTTGCTTTTACATTGATTCCTATGGGAAAAATTGCTTCTTCTTACAAACTTTTCTACTTAAGAACCTGGTGACGGAACCAATTAAGTTTGTAAGTAGAGGTACCAATGTATTTGTAACCTTGTTGAGCTGTTGCTTTGATTTTGCCAAGTATGTACCGTATTTTTTTCAGAGTATAAGACGCGCCTTTTACCCCTCCTAAAAGAGGGTGAAAATTTGGCTGCCTCTTATACACCGGATATAGCCGTCTTTTGCTTCTGTCCATGTGCAGAAGGCAAAATATTGGGGAAAAAAGCCAAAATCTTGCGAGATTTGGTTTTCTGCACATGCGCAGAAGCTGAATCTCACATGGGGCAGCATGTGTCCACGTTGGGAGCACACGCACCCGTGCCAGTCACCGAGGACCATCCGGGCAGCGAGGTAAGTGGCTGCCCGCCACTGCCGAAGACACAGAAATGTAAACAGTGGTGGGCCCCAGCCTAAACGTTCCGCCCCGAATGTGGTTCCGGTGGTGGTGGCCATGTAGCACGTAGCCTAGATCCGGTGGCGATGCCGGGCGTGCATGTGCCACCAACACTTCCCCGGACCTACGCCCCGCCCTGCCCCACTGCGAGCACTGCCTTCCCCCACCGTTCGCCCCTCACTCACCTTTCGTGCCCGCTCTCTCCATCGCCCATGCAGAAATGGGCAAGTAAGTGTATGTTTGCTGCTGCCTGCCGTTGTTTGCCCCACCACCACCCGCTTATTTTTATTTATTTATTTATTTATTTTATTTATTTATTTTGTCCAATACACAATGAGAGTTTTAGTGGGGAGATATATATATATATATATATATATATATATATATATATATATATATATATATACATACATACATACATACATACATACATACATACATACATACACATACACACACACACACACACACACACACATATAGTAAAATACATGATGAAGGTTATAGAGGAGATACTCATACTAAAATATATCTAAGAAAGAATAGAAAAGAAGGTATAGTAATAGAACATATCAATGAAAGAATAGAAGAAGAGATATAGGAATAGAAGAAAGGTATAGGAGATATAGGAGAGCAATAGGACAGGGGATGGAAGGCACTCTAGTGCACTTGTACTCGCCCCTTACTGACCTCTTAGGAATCTGGATAGGTCAACCGTAGATAATCTAAGGGTAAAGTGTTGGGGGTTTGGGGATGACACTATGGAGTCCGGTAATGAGTTCCACGCTTTGACAACTCGGTTACTGAAGTCGTATTTTTTACAGTCAAGTTTGGAGCGGTTAATATTAAGTTTAAATCTGTTGTGTGCTCTTGTGTCGTTGTGGTTGAAGCTGAAGTAGTAGCCGACAGGCAGGACGTTGCAGCATATGATCTTGTGGGCAATACTTAGATCTTGTTTAAGGCATTTTAGTTCTAGACTTTCTAGGCCCAGGATTGAAAGTCTAGTCTTGAAGGGTGTTCTGTTTCGAGTTGAGGAGTGAAGGGCTCTTCTGGTGAAGTATCTTTGGACATTTTCAAGGGTGTTAATGTCTGAGATGTGATATGGGTTCCAAACAGATGAGCTGTATTGGAGGATGGGTCTGGCAAAAGTTTTGTAAGCTCTGGTAAGTAGTGTGAGATGGCCGGAGCAGAAGCTACGTAGGATTAGGTTTACAACTCTTGAAGCCTTCTTGGCTCTGTTGTTGCAGTGGGCTTTGGCACTTAAATCTTTTGTTATTACTATACCAAGGTCTTTAACCGAGTGGGGATTATTTGTGATAATTTGATTATCACAGATAATTTGCTTCACTCATCTCTCGCTCACCTCTCGTGCCGGCTCCCCCACCACTTGCACGGCCACCGTTCACCCCACGAGTGAGAGGATGCGAGGCGAAAGGCGGCAAGTGGGAGGTGGGGGGGGGGCAAATGGTGGTGGGCAGCAGCGAAAGGGCAGTTTCTTATTTGCCCATTTCTGGGTTTTTCGCTTCTACGCATGGGCAGAAACAGAAAAACCCGGAAATCGAAGCGGGGGTGCAGTCCCGGCCCGTTCCGGTAGGGCCGGGAATGGTAGCCCGCTCCTGCATCTAAATATGCTTATGTGTTTTACCTTTGTTTTTGTATTTCTCTTTATTATTTTAAAAATGGAATAAAATTTAACTTTAAAAAAATATTTCAAGAGCCACTTTCCAGGGGAATTCCAGGAAGCAGCCAAGAGAAACCCGAAACGCCAGCTCTTTGCTGCCCTCTGCTGCACGCCTGGATTATTTCAAGCCCCGTCTGGCTCCTCTAGATTTGATTGTGGGCAAAAATGTCAGAGAAATGAAAAAAGTAGTGCAGAAACAGCTCGCTGAGAACAATCAAATTGTCTTAAATCACTTTTATATATTCCCATGAAAAAATATAGATTTTCCCCCCTCTCCTCCTAGTTTTGGAAGGTTTAGGATTGTATGTGCCAGCAATTATATTCACAGAGCAGGGAAACATATATTTGGGGGGCGGGGGGGAGGACGTTGCTTGTTACTGCAATGAGTATCAAGGACTTGGAGTTGCTTCCCCCCACCCCCCACAAATTCCTATGTGCAGGCTTGGAAATGAGCTCCAAAGTGTAAAATATTTCCATCTGGAAGGCCAGTGCAAAGGATCTGGAGCCCCAGTCTCAAAGCCAGTCACTAAATACCGTGTTATGTGAAGATGGAGCAGTGCATGACCATTGTAAGTCCATGCAAAGCAGTCTTGAGAGGTGGACCTAGTGGTGGGCTACTACAGGTATGCAGAAGCGCTGCAAAAGTTTTGGGCAGGTATGCAGAACCAGTAGAAAAATGTTGATATTTTTGTTCTTTTTTTCCCTTCTAGGCTCTGGGTATGTTTTTTCTATCGCAGTAAATTTTATTTATTTATTTATTTATTTTGTCAAACAATTATAGGGTGATAATTTGTACAAATAAAACATTAGATAAGTAATGATAAAAAGGAACAAAAGAAGACAATAGGACAGGGACGGTATGCACAGTGGTGCGCTTATGCACGCCCCTTACAGACCTCTTAGAAAGGGGGAGAGGTCAATTGTAGATAGTCTAAGGTTAAAGGTTTTGGGGTTAGGAGTAGAAACCACAGAATCAGGTAGTGCATTGCAGGCGTCGATTACTCTGTTGCTGAAGTCGTATTTTTTGCTGTCAAGTTTGGAGTGGTTGACATTTTCGTGCTCGTGTGTTGTTGCGGTTGGAGGTTGAATGTGTATAATTTTAGAAGAGCTGTGCGTGTGTATGTGTGTGTTTGTGTGCATACACTTTATATACAGTAATTCCTCGCTACTTCGCAGTTCATCTTTTGCAGATTCGCTACTTCACGGGTTTTCAAAGGGAGCTTAAATCTATTACGGTAAATCCATTGAAAAATTTTAAAAATTCATAAAATTCTTCTACAGTACTGCTGTACTCTATTAAAGAAACTGGAAGGATATCACAAGTAGTTCGAGCTGAGAAACATTATAGAATGACTGTTTCATGCAAAGGGTGGGTTTTAAAAGTCCAAATACTCGTTAAATACATTAAAAAAAATTCTTTCCTCTACTTCACAGAAATTCATTTTTCACGGGTGGTCTTGGAACACATCCCCCGTGAAAAATGAGGGATTATTGTAGTAGATAATATATATTTTTGTGTGCCTGTGTGTAACATGTATATACACATATGGCATATATACATAGAATTAAATAGTATATTTTGGATGTCCAGTAATAGTAAGGGAAATTGTATCTCTTTGAGGGAAGGAGAGGTCAAGCACCCTGACCCTAACCCAAACTCTTGACGTGAGTGACATCAAGTTGGCCACCTTTAAGCCAGTCACATGACCTTTAAGCCACCCCTAGTCACATGATCGTCAAGCCACTCCCACCTGGTCACATGGCCAGCAAGCCACACCCACAAAATAAGCCACACCTACAGCATGGTAGTAAAAAATTTTGCAGCCCTTGACTGGGTGGATCGATACAACTGCAACCTAAAACAGGCACCATAAGCAGAATAAGAGCTTAATAGAATTGGAAGAAATCACGGAGTGCCGAAAAAAAGCCAACACAGTTCTAGGCTGCATTAACAGCGGGTTAGAATCAAGATCGCGTAAAGCGTGAGGCCCAGTGCTCTTCAACATCTTCATCAATGACTTGGGCGAAGGGATAGATGGGGATCTCATCAAATTTGCAGATTAAGAGAAGGGAAGAGCCTTCTCTGTGGCAGCTCCGATCTTCTGGAATCAACTCCCCCCAGAGATTAGGACTGCCCCCACCCTCCTTGCCTTTCGTAAACTCCTTAAAACCCATCTCTGTCATCAGGCTTGGGGGAACTGAGACATCTCCCCTTGCCTATGTAATTTTGTGCAGGATATGACTGTGTGCATGTATTTTATCTATTTTTTTTCTTTTTAGACTTTTTAATGTAAAACTGTTATTTTAGATTTTAATTATTAGATTTGTTACCATGTATTGTTTTTATCACTGTTGTGAGACGTCCTGAGTCTACGGAGAGGGTCGGCATACAAATCTAATAAATAATAATAATAATAAAAAAGCAGGAGGAATAGCCACGCCATGGTTTGCCATCACTGTTTTATTTATCTATCTATCTGTCTGTCTGTCTGTCTGTCTGTCTGTCTGTCTGTCTGTTTGTTTGTCAAACAAGTATAGTATTATAGTACATATTAACATAACATAACATAACATAACATAACATAAGTAGAACGTAGTAATAGAAAGGATAATAAGACAGTAGGACAGGGACATTAGGCACAAAAGTGCACTTATGCACGCCCCTTACAGACTCTTAGAAAAGGGGAGAGGTCAATTTGTAGATAATGTAACGTTGAAGATTTTGGGGTTGGGGGAAGCAACAACAGAGTCAGGTAATGAGTTCCAGGCGGTGACCACTCTATTGCTGAAATCGTATTTTCTGCAGTCAAGTTTGGAGCGATTTACATTCAGTTTGTATCGATTACATGCTCTTGTGTTGTTGTTGTTAAAGCTGAAGTATATGCAATGTATATGCAGTATGTGTACATGTACAGGGTGTTCGCCCTAGAACAAGGACAGAAGCACCAGCCTGAAGATGACGAGTGGGACCTTGTTGAAACGTTGCCAGAAATTTCTAAATCCTACACGGGGAGAAACCCGAATAATTGCCAAGTTTGAAAAAAACACTGGTCTACATGATCTTCAACCCTCCCATTTGGGATCAGGGAGGTGCTTTTTCCCCCTTCATTTATAATTGAAAACTATACGAGTTTCCCCAATTTCACAAATCAGATCATACTGGGGCTTATTATCCTATTAAGCCATATTACAATTTGTTTAGTTTTGGCTTAATCAGACTGTAAACTTAGGCAAGGACTATATTTACATCATGTATGGATTATACTGAACTTGGCCAGTCAGACTTGTTAGCAAAATGTGGTTAAAAGACACCATGTGTTAGTTCAATGATGGGGTAGCCAGCACTACCAATAGCAATAATTAAATCTGGGAGTTCTCTGTTAAATATCCGATATGCTATAGGTTCACCATCATTTAGGGGTCGTGATTTCTGACAGTCTCAAAATGGGTGAACAGTGCAGTCAGGCGGTAGGGAAAGCAAGTAGGATGCTTGGCTGCATAGCTACAGGTATAACAAGCAGGAAGAGGGAGATTATGATCCCGCTATATAGAATGCTGGTGAGACCCCATTTGGAATACTGTGTTCAGTTCTGGAGACCTCACCTACAAAAAGATATTGACAAAATTGAACGGGTCCAAAGACGGGCTACAAGAATGGTGGAAGGTCTTAAGCATAAAACGTATCAGGAAAGACTTCATGAACTCAATCTGTATAGTCTGGAGGACAGAAGGAAAAGGGGGGACATGATCGAAACATTTAAATATATTAAAGGGTTAAATAAGGTCCAGGAGGGAAGTGTTTTTAATAGGAAAGTGAACCCAAGAACAAGGGGACACAATCTGAAGTTAGTTGGGGGAACGATCAAAAGCAACATGAGAAAATATTACTTTACTGAAAGAGTAGTAGATCCTTGGAACAAACTTCCAGCAGACGTGGTAGATAAATCCACAGTAACGGAATTTAAACATGCCTGGGATAAACATATATCCATCCTAAGATAAAATACAGAAAATAGTATAAGGGCAGACTAGATGGACCATGAGGTCTTTTTCTACCGTCAGACTTCTATGTTTCTATGTTTCTATCATGGATCTATAGGGGTTTTTTTTAAAGGTGGGGGGGGGCAATAAATTCTGCCACACCCCCGATAAAACTATTAAAACTACTTTTAGTATTTCTGCTCATATAGGCGAAAACACATTGAAACGTTTCGCAAGGGCAGCACATTTAATCAACTTTTTTTAATAGCGGGGTTTATTTGATTTAAATAACAATAACCATGCTTGTCAATCAATTAGAGACGGCATTTCTATAGGCCCTGCCCTGGGTAGAGGTTTTATTGCAACCAGAGCCCTTATTTTGTAGGAGACATCTGCAAGATGGCGTTGTTAATTTGATTAATTAACTAATCACATTTCCTACGTATGTCACCAAAACTTCAATATCGCTGCCTGTTTGAGATATTGAAGGAAGTGTGGGATAATTTACAATGTAATTTAAAAAAAGCTATGATTCACTTGAAGGAAGAAAAGGGGAGGGGGGTGTTGTATCTTTAATGTTTTCTTTCCTGGCTCCGTAGCAAAGTATGATTCAGTGTAAAAATTGCCTGGAAAAATAAATATCTGTGCTTTTAACTCCTTCTCAGCCTCACTAATTAAAAAAATGGCCTCAGAAATTAAACGTTGCTTGCCAAAGCTACCAATTAAACTGATTGCAACCATGCTTCCTACATGAGAAAGGTTTCGTTTGTATTTATCAAACTCCAGATTTTTATGTTTCGTTCTGGCTGCTTTGAGTTTATAAAGCTGTTCCCTCATTCTATTGGGAGTAGCCATTTTTTGTTTAAAATCTGAACATGTTTATAAGTAACATGTGCGTTACTTCATGGCAAAATGGCGGCACGGGGAGGCAGTGATGGGCTGCCCAAAATTTTTACAGCCACACTGTAGGCGTGGCTTATTTTGTGGGTGTGGATTGATGCTCATGTGACCAGGTAGGAGTGACTTGCTGGCCATATGACCAGGTGGGAGTGGCTTGAGGATCATATGACTGGGGGGGGTGGATTAACGATCATGTGGCTGGGTGGGAGTGGCTTACCGACCAAGATAAATTTGCAAATAGATGCTTGGACTCTTTTTCAGTGGATTAAGTCCCATTATTTGAATAGATACAAAAAGGACAAATGATAGACAGAATTATTTATTGAGGAGCACAAGTATGATAACAGATTAGGCAAGTAGGTCAATTTTCTTTCATTGCTATAAAAGTTCAGTTCTAGATAATGACTAAAATGATGAAAGCGTTTATGGGTAAAACACACTATTTAATTATTCCCCATTTTGAAAGTAATTAAGGATCATACTAAGCCTTATTATGATCCTTAATTACTTTCAAAATGGTAACTAAGGTACTAGAGAAGGAAGGACAATAAAAAAACCTGTTAAGTATTCAATAAATAGTGCAACTGATTGGATTGTCTTATTGAGTAATATATTATTATTATTATTATTATTATTATTATTATTATTATTATTATTATTATTATTTAGATTTGTATTCCACCCCTCTCCGAAGGGTTTTAGCTGTAGTTTTTAAAATGTACTTAGATTTGTTTTTATATTTATTCTGTGAGCCACCCCGAGTTTTTGGAGAAGGGTGGCATACAAATCTAATAAATAATAATAATAATAATAATAATAACAACGATGACAATAATAATAATGATGATGATGATGATGATGATGATGATGATGATGATAATAATAATGTTGTGGTTGGCTCTGGCCCAGCTCCTGCCCCAAGTAATGTGGGGGTGGATGTGGGGGAAACATCCACATGCCACAGGTCTGTTTTGCTCCCGATAGAATCTCCCGATGAAGTCTCCTATGATGAAGGAAGCGTGAGTGGCAGGGAAGAGGGGAGTTTGGCAGACAGCCCAGGAGCAGATCAATCATCCTTATCATCCCTGGATTCTGAACAAGAACTTATGACAGACCCACGCATGCTTAGGGTGATGCATAGGAGAGAACAACTGAAGGATTATTACAGGAGATAAGTGAGGCAACCTGTGGTTGGGTGGGGCTGTTGTAATTAGTGCTACAGATTAAAAAGCAGCGTGTTGGTTTAGCCTTGTGGCAGTTTATCTGATTCATAGTTTCGGCAAGATTGTGGTTTTTGCTGTTTCCCTGTTCAAGATTGTGTGTGGACTTTCTGGATTTTAGAATGGGACTAACCCAGTTATTGGGTGAGCAATTGGATTGCATTTAACCTGTGCCTTGTGTGTACCAGAAAATCCCTTTGACATTTAAAAAGGGAGCTGTTTCTGTTTTTCTGTTTATAAAAACTTTTGGGTTTTCCTTCTATCGTGTGGTGTGAGTCTTTTTGGACTAATTACCCTGTAATTACGGGCGGTTGGGACACGCCGGCATAAATAATAATAATAATAATAATAATAATAATAATAATAATAATAATAATAATAATAATAATAATAACAACAGCAACAACAACAACAACAACAAACCCAGGGGACAGGAGAATTGAGGAGAAGCAGCTAGAGAAATTAGTAAAATACGAAGATCTAAAAATCGAGCTGCAACGACTCTGGCATAAGCCAGTGAAAGTGGTCCCAGTGGTACTTGGCACGCTGGGCGCAGTACCAAAGGATCTCAGTGGACATTTGAAAACCATAGGAATTGACAAAATCTCCATCTGTCAATTGCAAAAGGCCGCTTTACTGGGATCGGCAAACATAATTTGCCGCTACATCACGCAGTCCTAGGTGCTTGGGAAGCGCCCGACTGGTGATGAAATACGAAATCCAGCATAGTGATCTCGTTTGCTGTGTTGAACTGACATAATAATAATAATAATAATAATAATAATAATAATAATAATAATAATAATAAAAAACTTTTTAACCCCCGGTGTGTTGCCCCCTGTGGGGGCTGCAGCCCATTACTGCCCTTCTCTCTTTCAGGAGGGGATTGTTCAGGTGAGCCCTAGAACTGACAGGTGCCAATCCCAGCTCCACGAAAATCACATTTTTTAAAAAAAGTATAGCTGCTTGCCTGGGCCCTTCTCCACCCTGCCTCCTCCATCCATTCATCCACCCTCACAGGCTTCTGTTCCTTGTTTGCTTCTGTTTCTTAATGCGAAGCTGTCCCACGTTGGCAGTCAACGCAAGCCCCCCCCAGCCTCTCCCACCCCCTCCTCTAAAGCCCCGCTGCCTTCATTAAGCTGTCGGCTGGCGTTGTTCACACTTGGCTGGACCTAACAACGTTGGCAAAGCGGAGCAACGCCTCCAGAGCTGGGATTGGTTTCATCACCGTTTGCTGCCTGGCCTCTGTTCTTTCTGGGCACAAAGTGACCGGGGGGGATTGACCCCAGGAGTGCCCACGGAGGGTGGGGGTGGGGGGTGTCAAAAAAGTCAAGAGGACAGTTGTCACTCCAGGGTGGAAGCGGACCCTGCCTTCCGTCAAGTAGTTGTGGCTGCGATCTTGGCTCCTTTTTTTTTTTATTTTGACCTTCGCCCACCAGACATGCTTGTGTTCTTTGTAGAAATGAGATGCTGGGACTTAAGAGGAAGCAGATTGATTGATTGATTGATTGATTGATTAGATTTTTTGATGACATTTTTCTCATAGGCAGCCATTCTTCTATACCATTTCAGACAGCCACTTGTCTGAAATAGTATAGGGTCTCCTGCTTGAGCAGGGGGTTGGATTGGAAGACCTCCAAGGTCCCTTCCAGCTTCTCTTCTCTTCTCTTCTCTTCTCTTCTCTTCTCTTCTCCTCTCCTCCTATCCCAAGCCATGCCATGCCATTCTATTTTATTCTATTCCATTCTATTCTAATTTTCTCTTCTATTTTGGTCTTCTGTTCTTCTCTTCTCCTCTCCTCTCCTCCCATTCTATCCTATCCAGATTTCTATCCTATTATTTATTTATTTATTTATTTATTTATTTATTTATTTATTTGTTTGTTTGTTTGTTTATTTATTTATTTATTTATTTATTTATTTATTTATTTCTTTATTTATTTATTATACTACCCTATCCTACTCTATCCTGTTCTCATTTCTATTCTATTCTATTCTATCCCATTCCATTCCATTCTCAGCAGTGAGAAACTGCTGCCCAAGCGTCTGGATTTGTATCACGTGATCACCAGGATGTTGCAACCGGTGTCAAGTCTTAAACAAACGAATGCGTCTTGACGTTGAATGGTCCCTTTCCCCCTTCCTCCCTAATTCCTCCTCCCTTCCCTCCTCTTCCTTCCTTCCTTCCTCCTCCCTCCCTTCTTTCCCCCCTCCCTCCCTAATTCCTCCTTCCTTCCCCTCCCTCCTTCTCCTTTCATCCACATTCCTTCCCCTTCCTCCTTCCCTCCCTCCCATCAAGGCAAAATCCTTGTGTGTCCAATCACACTTGGCCAATAAAATTCTATTCTATTCTATTCTATTTCTATTTCTATTCTATTTCTATTCTATTCTATTTTTCCTCCCTCCCTTCTCCCCCCTCCCTCCCTGTGAGCAAACTGGGCCGCATTAAAATGACATTCTGGGGCCTGGCCTCAAGTGAAAGTGGGCAGTGAAAGTCTCTTCCCAAACACACACACATTATACACACACACACAAACCCCTTTGCCGGTGTGTATATCATTTTTTGCGCCTGCTTGCTTAGAAGGGCATCCTGGCCTTTGCAGGGCAGCGCAGAGAGACACCACCAGCAATAGGAAGGGACTGGAGGCAGGGAATGATGGGTCCACCTTGCAGCCCTACTGATCCTTGTTCAGAGTGTTGGAGAAGGGGGGGGAAGCACCGAGAAGGCGACTTTAAAAGCGCAGCCGAGAGTCCTTCCAGCGTCTACGGCCATACTACCCTGAACGCGCCCGATCCCGTCTGATCTCGGAAGCTAAGCAGGGTCAGGCCTGGTTAGTACTTGGATGGGAGACCGCCTGGGAATACCGGGTGCTGTAGGCTTTTTTGTTGCTGCCTTTTCCGGGATGTATGTTGTGCTGGCAAAGTAATCTTGTGGCTTGTGTGCCGCCGTTTTAGCTCTTCTGAGAACTCTGCATCCTCCTCCCCTTCTCTTCCCTTGCCTCCTTCCTTCTCCCTCCATCCACTTTCCTTTCCTTTTTTCCTTCTCCCTCCATCCATTATCCTGTCTTTTTCTTCCCTTCCCTTCCTTCCTTCTCCCTCCATCCACCCACTTCCCTTCCCTTCCCTTCCTTCCTTCCTTCCTCCCTTCTCCCTCCCTCCATTTTCCTTTCCTTTCCTTCCTTCCTTCCTCCCTCCCTTCCTTCTCCCTCCCTCCATTTTCCTTTCCTTTCCTTCTTTCCTTTCTCCTTTCCTTTCTTTTCCTTTCCTTGGCTTCACTTCCTTCCTTCCTTCTTTCTCCCTCCATCCATTTTCCTTTCCTTTCCCCCTTTCCTTTCCTTTATTTTCCTTTCCCTTCCCTTCCTTTCCTTCTTTCCTTTCTCCTTTCCTTGGCTTTCCTTCCTTCCTTCCTTCCTTCCTTCCTTCCTTCCTTCCTTCCTTCCTTCCTTCCTTCCTTCCTTCTCCCTCCACCCACCCACTTTCCTTCCCCTTCCCTTCCTTCCTGGAATATACACACAACATTTTTATGAAAGGCCCCGTCTTTGAGCCAGTGGGAGATAGACGGTCTCTCCTGGGTCAAATGCAGGCTGACCACAGTAGATACGGTTGGGAAAGCAAAGGCATCAAAGTCTGACGGTTTGGAGATCAAGCCCCTTGCCACCTCCGTTGGGGGGATGCGTGAACACCCCCCCTCCACTTGCCAGAATTCTGTGTGAATGCAGAGAAGGGGGCTACTTCTCCCACCCACTAGGAAGCAACAATGGGCTTAATTTCAGGCTTCAGAATGTTGTGGGTTTTGAGGGGTTCCTGGTGCTCTCTAAGCTCTTTTTTAACAGATGTTTCACTACCTAAACTTAGATGCGACCTAGTTTTGGTTGCCACGTTGCAAAAAGGATGTTGAGACGCTAGAAAGAGTGCAGAGAAGAGCCACAAAGAGGATTAGGGACTAAAATGTATGAAGAACGGTTGCAGGAACTGGGCACGGCTAGTCTAAGGAAAAGAAGGACCAGGGGAGACATGATAGCAGTTGTTCCCATTATCTCAGGGGTTGCCACAAAGAAAAGGGAGTCAACCTATTCTCCAAAGCACCTGAGGGTAGAACAAGAAGCAATGGATGGAAACTAAACAAGGAGAGAAGCAACTTAGAACTTGTTGTGATTCCGTCTGAGGCCCCTCAGGGAATGGCTGATCCTCTGCCGGCTTCCTGCTCAGAGGGGGAGGATGAGGAACAGGAGGTTCAGGCAGACGGGGAGGAGGAATCTCAGGCTGAGGGAGAGGGAGGACAGCCAGAGTCCCCCGAGAGGGAGCTCTCCCCAGCAAGCAGCCTGGATTCCTTAGATGAAAATGCACAAGCAATCATCGATCTCCGGCAGAGAAGAGCAACACAACGAAGGGGACAATTAGCCAGGTACTTTCAGCACTAAAGAGGCAACAGCTGGGTTTGGGTGTGGTGCTCTCTGGAAAGGCTGAAAAGGCAGACCCACCCTTCCTGGCTTGTGGAGTATTATCTTTGGGAGTCCTGGGACCTGGCTGTGATCTTTGGCGTCTTGGAATTCTGGTTTGTGACTTTGAATACTGAAACCTTGGGGGGGAAAGGTGTGGGTCTTATTCTCTACAGTGGTGGGTGTGCCAGCAAGAAGTCTGCTGTATTGTCTGGCCGTCAGGACTCTGCTGTGAAGTCTCATAGCCTGCCTGTTGGGAAGAACAGGTTTTTCTCTGTGTTTATTTTTCAAACTATAAAGTGCTTTTGCTTTTACCAGCGTGTCTGGCTGCTTTTTCCAGTTGGTGTTGAAGTCTGGGGGCACCCAGACAGAACAGAACTAAGGAGAAATTTCCTGATAGTTAGAACAATTAACCAGTGGAAAAAGCTTGCCTCCAGAAGTTGTGAATGCCCCAACACTGGAAGATTTTAAGAAGATGATGTATAACCATTTGTCTGTAGTGGTGTCGGTTTTCCTGCCTAAGCAGGGGGTTGGACTAGAAGACCTCCAAGGTCCCTTCCAACTCTGTTGTTACATAGAAACATAGAAGACTGACGGCAGAAAAAGACCTCATGGTCCATCTAGTCTGCCCTTATACTATTTCCTGTGTTTTATCTTAGGATGGATCTATGTTTATCCCAGGCATGTTTAAATTCAGTTACTGTGGTTTTATCAACCACATCTGCTGGAAGTTTGTTCCAAGGGTCTACTACTCTTTCAGTGAAATAATATTTTCTCATGTTGCTTTTGATCTTTCCCCCAACTAATTTCAGATTGTGTCCCCTTGTTCTTGTGTTCACTTTCCTATTGTTCTGTTCTGGTCTTACCGACTTATTTTCGATCCCCTTCCTAATCATGCCAAGCATGGAATTTGTGGGGTTTTTTTTACTCCTACCGCGCACTGGGTTGTTTTTACATCATCACAATCTCTGGAACTTTGCAATTATATTTATTTTTTCCTTCTCCTCCAATTCCAGCACTTTGCCAGTTATACACGACTCCCCTGTTACTGCGGAGAAGGAAAGGGCTGGATTTGGCCTAACCTGGTTGGGAATCCTTGAAAATAACTCTCTCCCCCCCCCTTTAACAAAGACACTCCCCCCTCAACTCAAGGCAAAGCAAGGACTGGGAAACTTTAAACCACCCATGGCAATTCGTGGGCATCTACAAAAGTCCCTGAGTTGTGCGTTTCGTCCAAAGAATTGTAACCGAATCATCTGAGTCTCCTCCCCCCAAATTGCTCCGTAATTACCCCCCCCCCCCACGAGAAACGAAGGGAAAGTGGACGGGAAACCCAAAACCTTTGAGGGGCCAACGTTGAGCATCAATGAGAGCGTTGTTTCCATCGACACTTACACCGATTCCAGCAGGAGATTTATTTATGAGATACAGCCGAGTCTGATTTACAGGCTATTGGGACTGAAGATGGCTCCTTCCAATAACAATGGGGAGACACTTAGGGAGGTCTCAGTTTTCTTCCTTGGGATGCCCTTATTTCGCAAATTGCCATCGTAGAATCTAAGAGGAAGCATGCCGCCCTTCCCCATCATCCCCATCAAATAAGGGCTGCGGAGGGGGCAATTTGTTCCTTCCTTCCTTCCTTCCTTCCTTCCTTCCTTCCTTCCTTCCTTCCTTCCTTCCTTCCTTCCTTCCTTTCTTCCTTCACTCACTCACTCACTCACTCACTCACTCACTTATTTATTGTTAGAGTTGAAAGGGACCATGAAGGCCATCAAGTCCATTATGATTACCCTGGGGGGAGAATCATTGACCCCTTCAGAGAGGGTCCGCAACTTGGGCGTCCTCCTCGATCCACAGCTCACATTAGAGAAACACCTTTCAGCTGTGGCGAGGGGGGGCGTTCGCCCAAGTTCGCCTGGTGCACCAGTTGCACCACTATTTGGACCGGGGGTCACTGCTCACGGTCACTCATGCCCTCATCACCTCGAGGCTTGACTACTGTAATGCTCTCTACATGGGGCTACCTTTGAAAAGTGTTCGGAAACTTCAGATCATGCAGAATGTAGCTGCGAGAGCAATCATGGGCTTCCCTAAATATGCCCATGTCACACCAACACTCTGCAGTCTGCATTGGTTGCCGATCAGTTTCCGGTCACAATTCAAAGTGTTGGTTATTACCTATAAAGCCCTTCATGGCACCGGACCAGATTACTTCAGGGGCCGCCTTCTGCTGCACGAATCCCAGCGACCAGTTAGGTCCCACAGAGTGGGTCTTCTCCGGGTCCCATCAACCAAACAATGTTGTTTGGCGAGACCCAGGGGAAGAGCCTTCTCTGTGGCGGCCCCGGCCCTCTGGAACCAACTCCCCCCAGAGATTAGAATTGCCCCCTCCCTCCTTGCCTTTTGTAAGCTGCTTAAAACCCATCTCTGCCGCCAGGCATGGGGGAATTGAGATACACTTTCCCCCTAGGCCTTTAAAATTTTATGCATGGTATGTCTGTATGTATGATTGGTTTTTATATAATGGGTTTTAACTGGTTTTATATAACTGTTTTGTTATATATTGTTTTATTACTGTTGTTAGCCGCCCCGAGTCTGCTGAGCGGGGCCGCATACAAATCCAATAAATAAATAAATAAATAAATTAAATAAATAAATAAATGTGATTGTGATTGTGATTATGATTATTTATTTATTGTTAGAGTTGAAAGGGACCATGAAGGCCATCGAGTTCAACCCCCTGCCCAAGCAGGAACCCTATAGTACACCAGTCAAGTGGCAGTTCAATCTTCTCTTAAAAATGTCAAGAGTGTTGGAGTTCACAACGTCCGCTGGTAGGTTGTTCCATTGGTTGATCGCCCTGACTGTCAGGAAGTTCCTCCTTATCTCCATGTTGAATCTCTCCTTGGTCAGCTTCCAGCCGTTGTTCCTCATCCGGCCCTCTGGTGCTCTGGAGGATAAAGTGACCCCCTCCTCTCTGTGACATCCCCTCGTATACTTGTAGACTGATATCATGTCCGCTCTGGCCCTCCTTTTCTCTAGGCTATCCATGCCCAGTTCCCTCAGTCTCTCTTCGTAAGTCTTGGTTTCCAGTCCCTTGATCATCTTGGTTGCTCTTTTTTGCACCTTCTCCAGAGTTTCAATGTCTCTTTTGAAGTGTGGTGACCAGAACTGAATACAGTACTCCAGGTGTGGTCGGACCAGGGCGTAGTAGAGTGGTATTAAGACTTCCCTGGTCTTGGAGTGTATTCCCCTGTTGATGCAGCTTAGGATTGTGTTGGCTTTTTTAGCTGCTGCTGCACATTGTTGGCTCATGTTTAGTTGATTGTCCACCAAGACTCCGAGGTCTCTTTTGCAGTCGCTACTGCTAAGAGGGGTTTCTCCCAGGTTGTATGTGTGTCCAGGGTTTTTTCTGCCTAGGTGAAGGACCTTGCTCTTGTCGATGTTAAACATCATTTTGTTGTTATGGTGTTGTTGTTGTTTCGTTATTATGATTATGATTCATCCTTACGGCTTTGCGAGTCTTTGGAGAGAGGCGGCATACAAATCTAATAAATTATTATCATCATTATGATTATGATTATGATTATGATTATGATTATGATTATGATTATGATTATCATTATGATTATCATTATCATTATCATCATGATCATGATCATGATCATGATTATCATCATCATCATCATCATCATCATCATCATCATTATCATTATCATTATTATTACGTGAAACAGCCTGTTCAGCTCCAGAGGGAAAAAAAATCTCTGCTTTCCTTATTATAAAAATTCCTGGTCCACCTCCGGTTGCTAAAGCCTTCCATTTTTTGCAGACTGCCTCCTGCCTTGTCTCATCGGCTCTGATTCCCCCCACTGATTGCATTTTGTGCCTGCAGGAAGCCCAAGGAGGCTCTGGATGAAGCCACCTACACTGTGATAATGACGGAGAAATGTGGATTCTGTACGGCAAGAGCCTGGAACTACGGCCTGGATTCTCCTTCGCGGCCCCGGCTGGCCAGCCCTTTGCCTCCGGCGTTTCCTGTTCCGAAGGAGGCCCAGGCCATTAGCAGGGCTCTCTGCAATTCCACCCACCCACACACCTCTTTTTTCTTTTTTGCACACTGACAAGTAGTGGAATATGCGCGGTGCCTTCAGCCAATGTAGCATTACTGCTTTTGTGGTGTGCCAGGAACTGGGAATCCTCCCTTTTGCAAAGCCTCTACCCATCCAAGCAGATGGGCAGGCGGCAGTGGGCAGGAGGTTTGGGGGCTGCGTCCTCTGTTCTGTGGCACATGCCCCCTCCCCCACTCTGGAGATTAGGATGACCTTGACATTGTTAGAGTTTCATAAAGGTGGAATAGAGTAGAATAGAGTAGAATAGAGTACAGTAGAGAAAAGAAATAGAGTAGAATAGAACAGAGTAGAGTAGAATAGAATAGAATAGAATTGAATAGTATAGAATAGAATAGAATAGAACAGAACAGAGTAGAATAGAGTACAGTAGAGAAAAGAAATAGAGTAGAATAGAACAGAGTAGAGTAGAATAGAATTGAATAGAATTGAATAGTATAGAATAGAATAGAATAGAACAGAACAGAGTAGAATAGAGTAGAGTAGAGTACAGAAAAGAAATAGAGTAGAATAGAATAGAACATAGAATAGAATAGATCAGAACAGAACAGAGTAGAGTAGAGAAAAGAAATATAGAATAGAATAGAACAGAGTAGAACAGAATAAAACAGAACAGAACAGAACAGAATATAGGGTAGAGAAAAGAAATAGAGTAGAGTGTAACAGAACAGAACAGAACAGAACAGTGTAGTGTAGAGCAGAATAGAATAGAACAGAATTCTTTATTGGCCAAGTGTGATTGGACACCCAATGAATTTGTCTTTGGTGCAGATGCTCTCAGTGTACATAAAAGAAAAAAAGGTACATTTGTCAAGAATCATGTGGTAGAACACTTAATGATTGTCATAGGGGCCAAATAAGCAATCAGGAAACAATCAATATTTAATAAAAAATCTTAACGATACAAGCAACAAGTTACAGTCCTAAGTGGGAGGAGATGGATGAGAAGACTAATAGTAATAGTAATGCAGCTTTAGCGACTAGTTTGATAATAGTGAGGGGGAGGGGGATGCAGAGTTCTCCGAAGAGTTTAAAACGGCGGCACACAAGCCACAAGATCATTTTGCAAGCAGGGGATGCATACAGGATGCATGAAAAGGCAGCAGCAAAAAGCCTACAGCACCCGGTATTCCCAGGCGGTCTCCCATCCAAGTACTAACCAGGCCTGACCCTGCTTAGCTTCCGAGATCAGACGGGATCGGGCGCGTTCAGGGTAGTATGGCCGTAGACGCTGGGAAGACTCTCGGTTGCAGCTTTAAAGCCGCCTTCTCGCTGTTCCTCTTCTCCAATAGCCTGCAGAAGACTTGGCATGGCTGCAAGGTGGACTCATCACCCCCTGCCTCCAGGGCCTCTGTCTGGTCCTCTTGCTCGGGCCGTCTTTCTGCGCTGCCCTGCAAAGGCCAGGACGCCCGTCTAAGCAAGCAGGCGCAACCATTATATACACACAGGCATAGGGGTTTGTGTGTGTATAATGTGTGTGTGTCTGGGAAGAGACTTTCACTGCCCACTTTCACTTGAGGCCAGGCCCCAGAATGTCATTTTAATGCGGCCCAGTCTGCTCACAGGGAGGGAGGGAGTGGGGGAAGGAAGGAAGGAAGGAAAAAAGGAAGGGAAGGAAGGACATAGAGCTCAAAGAAGCAATGAGGAAACAATCAATATTAATAAAAACCTTAAGGATACAAGCAACAAGTTACAGTCATACAGTCCTAAGTGGGAGGAAATAGGTAATAGGAACAATGAGGAAAAAAAAACTAATAGTAATTGTAGTGCAGATTTAGTAAATAGTTTGACAGTGTTGAGGGAATTAATTGTTTAGCAGAGGGATGGCATTAGGGAAAAAACTGTTCTTGTGTCTAGTTGTCTTGGTGTGCAGTGCTAGTCTACAGCATCATTTTGAGGATGGGAGTTTAAGCAGTTTGTGTCCGGGATGTGAGGGGTCAGAAAATATTTTCCCCACCTTCTTTTTGACTCGTGCAGTATACAGGTCCTCAATGGAAGGCAGGTTGGCAGCCATGGTTTTTTCTGCAGTTCTGATTCTCCTCTGAAGTCTGAGTCGGTCCTCTTGGGTTGCAGCACCAAACCAGACAGTTATGGAGGTGCAGATGACAGACTCAATGATTCCTCCGTAGAGCTGTATATAAATGTAAATGTTTCCCGTTCAGTTGTATCTGACTCTTGCTCATCTCCATTTCTTAGCTGAAGGAGGCAGCATTGTTCAAAGACACTTCTGTGGCCATAAAGTCACATAAAGTCTTGCCGGCCATGTGACCAGGTGGGAGTGGCTTGATGATCATGTGGCTGGGTGTGGCCTAAAGGTCATGTGACTGGCTTAAAGATGGCCAACTTGAGGGTGAGGATTAGGGTGCCTGGCCTCTCCTCGCCTCAAAGAGATACAATTTCCCTCTCTATTTACTATTACTGAACATCCAAAATATACTATTTAATTCTATGCATATATGCCATATGTGTACATACATATTACACACAGGCACACAAAAATATACATTATCTACTATATAAACTATATGTGTATGTGCACAAACACACACAGGCACGCACAGGTCTTGTAAAATTAAACACATTCAACCTCATTTACTGCGATAGGAAAAACATACCCAGAGCCCAGAAGGGAAAAAAAGAATTTTTTTTTAAAAAAAATCTACCAGTTCTGCTTACCTGACCAAAATTTTTCTACCAGTTCTGCTTACCTGACCAAAATTTTTCTACCAGTTCTACGTACCTGACCAAAATTTTTCTACCAGTTCTACGTACCTGACCAAAATTTTTCTACCAGTTCTGCATACATGACTGTACCCGTAGTAGCCCATCACTGGCCAGGGTAAATGTTAAAGTCTGCGGAGAGGGGCGGCATACAAATCCAATAAATACAATAAATAGAATAGAATAAAGTTTCACTGGTCCCAGATTTAATAATTATTAATAATAATTTATTAGATTTGTTTGCCGCCCCTCTCTGAAGACTTGGGGTGGCTCACAACATAACAGCAATACAAGATAAATACAAATCTAATGTTAAAAACTTTAAAAAACAAATTTACAATACATTGTTATAAAAACCTATCTGTTACACAATCATACACACTGAACAAAAACATAATAAAGGTCAGCGAAAAAAAAGAAGGGCAGAGATTAATCCCCCCATGCCTGGCAGCAAAGGTGAGTCTTCAACATTTTACGGAAGGCAAAGAGGGTAGGGGCAGTTCGAATCTCCTGGGGGAGTTGATTCCAGAGGGCCGGGGCCACCACAGAGAAGGCTCTTCCCCCTCGGTCCTGCCAAATGGCATTGCCTAGCTCAGTGATTTTCAACCTTTTTTGAGCCGCGGCACATTTTTTACATTTACAAAACTCTGGGGCACATTGGGGGGGGTGGGCTAAACAAAAGTTTGGACAAAAAATTATCTTCCTCCCTTTCACTCTATTTCTCTCTCCCTCTTTCTCTTCCTTCCTTCCTTCCTTCCTTCCTATTTCTTTCTCTCTCTCCATCCCTCTTTCTTTCTCTTCCTTCCCTCCTCTCTTTTTTGCTCTCTTTCTCTCTCCCTCCCTACCTCCCTCTATGTCTTTCTCTCTCTCTTGCTTTCTTTCTCTCTCTTTCTCTCTCTCTCTTGCTTTCTTTCTCTCTCTCTTGTTCTCTCTCTCCCTCTTTCTCTCTCTTGCTTTCTTTCTCTCTGAGCTTCGCGGCACACCTGACCATGTCTCACGGAACACTAGTGTGCCACGGCACACTGGTTGAAAAACACTGGCCTAGCTGATGGGACCTGGAGAAGGCCAACTCTGTGGGACCTAACCGGCCGCTGGGATGCATGAGGCTGAAGACGATGCCAAAGGTCGTTTGGTCCGATGCCTTGTAGGGCTTTGTAGGTCATAACCATCACTTTGAATTGCGTTCGGAGACCAATCGGCAGCCAATGCAGCTCACAGAGTGTTTGAGAAACATGGGCATATTTCGGCATGCCTATGATTGCTCACGCGGCTGCATTTTGCACAATCTGTACACAATCTGTAACACCCTTGAAAATGTCCAAAGATATTTCACCAGAAGAGCCCCTCACTCCGCCACTCGAAACAGAATATTCTACGAAAATAGACTAACAATCCTGGGCCTAGAAAGCCTAGAACTACGGTGCCTAAAACACGATTTGAGTATTGCCCACAAGGTCAAATGCTGCAACGTCTTACCGGTCAATGACTACTTCAGCTTCAACCACAACAACACAAGAGCACGCAACAGATTCAAACTTAATATTAACTGCTCCAAACTGGCCTGTAAAAAATATAACTTTAACAATCGAGTTGTCGAAGCGTGGAACTCATTACCAGACTCAATAGTGTCAACCCCTAACCCCCAACATTTTTCCCTTAGACTCTCCACGATTGACCTCTCCAGGTTCCTAAGAGGCCAGTAAGGGGCGTACATAAGTGCACTGGTGTGCCTTTCGTCCCCCGTCCAATTGTCTTTCCTTTCTTTCACCTATCTTATATATTCTCTTCCTTTCATATATCCTCTCCTCTAAGTTCACTTTTACCCTTATATATATTACCACATATCTATTTTCTTCCTATGTATTTGTGCATTGGACAAATGAATGAATGAATAAATAAATAAATAAAATCTCTAATTCCATGAAGATAGCATGATAATTTAAGGCACCTGTCTTTTAACACTGTCACTTTGACTTAGCCGAAGAGAGTCACGGCCGTTTTAAAAAATGACTGGAAAAGCAAGACATTTTTTTATAGTTGACTTGATATAGTTTTTTTTTTTTTTTTAAAGATACTGTATTATATCCAAAAATATTCCTGGATACACTTCCACCCCTTTCTGGCCTATTCTAAACACTTTCCATGCAAAATCATTTCTTGCTTGCTGCCTTTTTATTCTTTCCAATCTAGTTGAATACTTTAGGGGTAGTGATTTCTGACAGTCTCAAAATGGGTGAGCAGTGTGGTCGGGCGGTAGGAAAAGCAAGTAGGATGCTTGGCTGCATAGCTAGAGGTATAACAAGCAGGGAGAGGGAGATTGTGATCCCCTTATATAGAGCGCTGGTGAGACCACATTTGGAATACTGTTTTCAGTTCTGGAGACCTCACCTACAAAAAGATATTGACAAAATTGAATGGGTCCAAAGACGGGCTACAAGAATGGTGGAAGGTCTTAAGCATAAAACGTATCAGGAAAGACTTCATGAACTCAATCTGTATAGTCTGGAGGACAGAAGGAAAAGGGGGGACATGATCGAAACATTTAAATGTTGTTGGTCATCACCTATAAAGCCCTTCATGGCACTGGACCAGAATATCTCCGAGACCGCCTTCTGCCGCATGAATCCCAGCGACCGATTAGGACCCACAGAGTGGGCCTTCTCCGGGTTCCGTCAACTAAACAATGTCGGTTGGCGGGCCCCAGGGGAAGAGCCTTCTCTGTGCTGGCCCCGACTCTCTGGAACCAACTCCCCCCAGAGATTAGAACTGCCCCTACTCTCCCTGCCTTCCGTAAACTCCTTAAAACCCACCTTTGTCGTCAGGCATGGGGGAACTGAAACACCTCCCCCGGCATGTACAATTTATGCATGGTATGTTTGGTGTGTGTTTGTTAGTAAAATGGGGTTCTTTAAAAAAAAAAATTAAATTATATTTGGATTTGTTATGTATTGCTGTGTCATGCTGTGAGCCGCCCCGAGTCTGCGGAGAGGGGCGGCATACAAATAAATAAATAAATAAATAAATAAATAAATAAATAAACAAACAAACAAACAAACAAACAAACAAACAAACAAATAAATAAATAAATAAATATGTTAAAGGGTTAAATAAGGTTCAGGAGGGAAGTGTTTTTAATAGGAAAGTGAACACAAGAACAAGGGGACACAATCTGAGGTTAGTTGGGGGAAAGATCAAAGGCAACATGAGAAAATATTATTTTACTGAAAGAATAGTAGATCCTTGGAACAAACTTCCAGCAGACGTGGTTGGTAAATCCACAGTAACTGAATTTAAACATGCCTGGGATAAACATATATCCATTGTAAGATAAAATAGAGGAAATAGTATAAGGGCAGACTAGATGGACCATGAGGTCTTTTTCTGCCGTCAGTCTTCTATGTTTCTATGTTTCTATGTTTCTATGTTTCTAATACTGAAACATATTGAGCTAAGTAAAGAACCCACAAGAGTGATTCACTCGAAGATGGATTCACTCGAAGGGCTGGCTGTGATGCTCTCACAGCTGCTCTTATTTGCTCTGTTTGTTTCTGTCTTTCACAGCTTTCAAGGACGGTTATCTGTGTGTGAACTAATTTGCTCAGTTTAAAGTGCGTGTGCCCAGCTTTATTTTGGATAAACGGCTTTTCTATTACCCTTTACAACAGCGTGTGTGTTTGAATTTACATTTCTGACTTAATTGGGGCTCGTAACGTGAAGCCTGGCATAACAATATTTGTATTTGTATTTATTAAATTTGTATGCTGCCCCTCTCTGTAGACTCGGGGCGGCTAACAACAGTAAAAAGACAACGTAAACAAATCTAATATTAAAAAATCTAAAAAAACCCAATTTAAGAGATCAGTCATACCATACATAAATTTTATAAGCCTAGGGGAAGGGAATATCTCAATTCCCCCATGCCTGACAACAGAGGTGGGTTTTTAAGAGCTTACGAAAGGCTAGGAGGGTGGGGGCAACTCTGATATCTGGGGGGAGTTGGTTCCATAGGGTCGGGGCCGCCACAGGGAAGGCTCTTCCCCTGGGTCCCGCCAAACGACATTGTTTAGTCGATGGGACCCAGAGGAGGCCAACTCTGTGGGACCTAACTAGTCGCTGGGATTCGTGCAGCAGAAGGCAGTCCCGGAGATATTCTGGTCTGATGCCATGAAGGGCTTTATAGGTCATAACCAACACTTTGGATTTATGTACACATATGGCATATATACATATGGGATTAAATAGTATATTTTGGATGTTCAGTAATCATAAATATCTTGTATCTCTTTGAGGCCAGGCACCCTAACCCTAACCCTTGGCATGAGTGACGTCAAGTTGGCCACCTTTACGCCAGTCACATGACCTTTAAGCCACTCCCCGGTCACATGATCATCAAGCCACTCCCATCGGGTCACATGGCCGGCAAGCCATTCCTACCCAGTCCTATGGTTGACAAGCCACTCCCACCCAGTCACATAACCATCAAGCCACACCCACAAAAATAAGCCACGCCCACAGTGTGGCAGTAAAAAAAATTATAACCCTTCAATGCTCGGTTGGCTGCTGTAGGCATTGCACCACCAGCTTTGGAACCGAGCGCATTAGAGCATCTTTTTCCTCCCCAGGTTCTTGGAAGTTGTGCACTGCGGGAATTAGAGGGAGGGGCTGGTTTCAAGCAGCTCCAGATTAGGGCCATGCAAAAAAATAAAAATAAAAAAAAAGAAGGGAAACGATTTGAAAAGGACACATTAATTAATCCTCCTTCCCATGACTGGGTCTTTGGTAGAAGCTGCCTCAATCCCAGCCAAGTTGCTGATGACGGACCCATTCTAAGAACTTGGTTTGCTGACTGCAGCGGTTTAATCCCCATTGATTTTTTTCTTCCCCCCCCCGCAACGGTTTGGTAGGAAGATGCCAAAATCCCCTTTATCCTTTATGTCTGCAATAGGCAGGAAGGAGAAATATTTTATTATTTATTTATTTATTTATTTATTTATTTATTTATTCATTCATTCATTCATTCATTCATTCATTCATTCATTCATTCATTTATTCCAATCCACAATGAGAGTTTTAGTGGGTATATATATATATATACAAGGCCGAAATGGTACCATCCTAGACTCCCTTAATTTTAAAATTTCAGCTAAAAACATTTGACATATATATATATATATATCTATATCTATATCTATCTATCTATCTATCTATCTATCTATCTATCTATCTATCTATCTATCTATTTTCGTAGATTTTCACGGATAAAGGTATGATGGTCTTGGTATATTCAAGTTTCTTCCCGTGTAGGATTTGGAAATTTCTGGCGACGTTTCGACGAGGTCCCACTCGTCATCTTCAGGACAGAAACACCAGCCTGAAGATGACGAGTGGGACCTCGTCGAAACGTTGCCTGAAATTTCCAAATCCTACACGGGAAGAAACCCGAATATACCAAGACCATCATATATATATATATGTAGATTGTTCTGAGTTCGGGTTTTGCCCCATGTAAAATTTTGAGTGTCTATGCGACGTTTCGGTGAAATCACATTCACCATCATCAGGCTGAAGTTGTAAGCTTCGTGCTGCTACGAAAACAAATATATATATACACACATAGTAAAATACATGATGAAGGTTATAGAGGAGATACTCATAGTAAAATATATCTATGAAAGAATAGAAAAGAAGATATAGTGATAGAATATATCAATGAAAGAATAGAAGAAGAGATATAGGAATAGAAGAAAGGTATAGGAGATATAGGAGATCAATAGGACAGGGGACGGAAGGCACTCTAGTGCACTTGTACTCGCCCCTTACTGACCTCTTAGGAACCTGGATAGGTCAACCGTGAATAGTCTAAGAGTAAAGGGGTTAGGGGATGATACTACAGAGTCCGGTAATGAGTTCCACGCTTCGACAGCTCGGTTACTGAAGTCATATTTTTCACAGTCAAGTTTGGAGCGGTTAATATTAAGTTTAAATCTGTTGTGTGCTCTTGTGTTGTTGTTGTTGAAGCTGAAGTAGTCGCCGACAGGCAGGACGTTGCAGCATATGATCTTGTGGGCAATACTTAGATCATGTTTAAGGCGTCTTAGTTCTAGGCTTTCTAGGCCCAGTGCCGGCCTCCGATGAACGTCCAGGTAGCACGATAAGTGAGTAGTGTTTGTTTCTAAATAATAGTAGGTTTTAGCTTCAGTTTTTAATTATTGGATTTGTACTAAACTGTTTATTGCTGTTGTGAGTCGCCCGAGTCTTTGGAGAGGGACGGCATACACATCTAATAAATTATTATAAAATTATTATTATTAAGTGGCTGCCCACCGCTGCTTCTGCCCCAACCTCGGACCCTTCGTTGCTCCTCGCTGCCCTTCCCAAGCGAGGTTTTGGCTGCTCCTGCGTCTCATCTCCGCTACATCTGCTTTTCATTAAGCTCTTGTGTGTAACTAGGCCAAAAGCAGCCTAGAAAGCAATTTTGCTCAGGGCAGGGGGCTCCGTATTTGAAATAGGCCGGGGCTTCGTCTTGAATGTGCCCCAGCCAGCTGAGCAGACCCAGAAAGGCACTGTGGTTAATAACAGCCGAGTTCACGGAAAAGATTTTATTTTATTTTATTTCCCTCCCTTGCTGGAGAAGTTGGCAGGGTCTTTTCCACGCCTGCAGCTTTTCTCCGCATGTTGCCTGCTGGTCGGCCATGCTCCGACATCTTCGCAGAGGTCCCTTGAGAAGATGCTTCCCAGCCTGGCTCCCCTGCACCACACCCGGTTCAGATCCATTAGAGAGGCCCGGTTGTCTCAAGCTTGGCAACTTGGCGAGGTGTCTGTGTGTGGACTTCAACTCCCAGAATTCCCCAGCCGGTAGTGAATCAGAGGCCTAGCAGATGTGTCCTGACCACCCGTGAAGTGAATCCGATGGGTTTATCTTAGGGCTTAATGTCCTGTGTGAGAACCAGTGGATTGAATAAACATTTGACAGTGAACGCAGACCTGGTGTCTTTCAAAAATTCCAACTGCAAAATCCCCCCCCCCCTTTTTGCAAATGTTAGAGGGAGATGGTGATCCCGCTGTATAGAGCGCTGGTGAAACCACATTTGGAATCCTGTGTTCAGTTCTGGAGACTTTGCCTATAAAAAGATATTGACAAAATTGAACGGGTCCAAAGACGGGCTACAAGAATGGTGGAAGGTCTTAAGCATAAAACGTATCAGGAAAGACTTAATGAACTCCATCTGTATAGTCTGGAGGACAGAAGGAAAAGGGGGTGACAGGATCGAAACATTTAAATATAATTGATAATAATAATAATAATAATAATAATAATAATAATAATAATAATTTATTAGACTTGTATGCCGCCCCTCTCTGAAGACTCGGGGTGGCTCACAACAGCAATAAAAAAGTACAATACAAATCTAATAGTTAAAACTATGACTAAAAACCCGCTATTTTTTTAAAAAACAATCAATACTAACAGTCACAACCACACATAGCTCTTAATGGCCAGAAAAGGGGATACATTAATTATGTTTATGTTTAAGTTTATGTTTATTAGATTTGTATGCCGCCCCTCTCCGCAGGCTTGGGGCGAGTCACAGCACAATAAAAACAGTTTATAACAAATCTAATAATTTACAATTTAAGATATTTAAAAAACCCCATTATTAAGCAGACATACGTACAAACATACCATACATACATTGTATAGGCCCAGGGGAGATATTTCAGTTCCCCCATGCCTGACGGCAAAGGTGGGTTTTGTCCCATGCCTGGCGACATAGATAGGTCTTCAGGGTCTTGTGGAAGGCGAGGAGGGTGGGGGCATTTCGAATCTCCAGGGGGAGTTGATTCCAGAGGGCCGGGGCTGCCACAGAGAAGGCTCTTCCCCTAGGCCCCGCCAGATGACATTGTTTATGTTAAAAGGTTAAATAAGGTTCAGGAGGGAAGTGTTTTCAATAGCAAAATAAACACAAGAACAAGGGGGGCCAATGTGAGGTTAGTTGGGGGAAAGTTCAGAGGCAATGTGAGAAAATATTATTATACTGAAAGAATAGTAGATGCTTTGATCAAACTTCCAGCAGATGTGGTTGGTAAATCCACAGTAACCAAATTTAAACATGCCTGGGATAAACATGGATCCATCCTAAGATAAAATACAGGCAATAGTATAAGGGCAGACTAGATGGACCACGAGGTCATTTTCTGCCGTCAATCTTCCATGTTTCTAAGTCGCAACTGTCCAGGTGCACCAGCCTTCGTAGAAACCTGGCTGGCAGATGTGACTAAATGGAGAGGGCTGCCTGGGTGATTCGATGTATTGCCCAACCTGCTTACAGCAACGCTTGGAATCTATATCTCTTGGACGGTTCCTGTACACAATCAGTTTGCTTTTCTTCAACATGAGAAAATGTTATTTTACTGAAAGAGTAGTAGATCCTTGGAACAAACTTCCGGCAGACGTGGTTGGTAAATCCACAGTAACCGAACTTAAACATGCCTGGGATAAACATAGATCTATCCTAAGATAAAATACAGAAAATAGTATAAGGGCAGACTAGATGGACCATGAGGTCTTTTTCTGCCGTCAGTCTTCTATGTTTCTATGTTTCTTCATGTTTCTCCTTCTGTCCTGGCCTTTTTTTTACAGAGGTACGAAGAAGTGTTTTTAATAGGAAAGTGAACACAAGAACAAGGGGGCACAATCTGAGGTGAGTTGGGGGGAAGATCAGAAGCAACGTGAGAAAATATTATTTTACTGAAAGAATAGTAGATGCTTGGAACAAACCTCCAGCAGATGTGGTTGGTCAATCCACAGTAACCGAACTTAAACATGCCTGGGATAAACATAGATCCATCCTAAGATAAAATACAGGCAATAGTATAAGGGCAGACTAGATGGACCAGGAGGTCTTTTTCTGCCGTCAGTCTTCTATGTTTCTATGAGTTGATTCCAGAGGGCCGGGGCCGCTACAGAGAAGGCTCTTCCCCTAGGCCCTGCCAGATGACATTGTTTATGTTAAAGGGTTAAATAAGGTTCAGGAGGGGAGTGTTTTCAATAGGAAAATGAACACAAGAACAAGGGGGCCCAATCTGAGGTTAGTTGGGGGAAAGTTCAGAAGCAACGTGAGAAAATATTATTTTACTGAAAGAATAGTCGATGCTTTGAACAAACTTCCAGCAGACGTGGTTGATCAATCCACAGCAACTGAATTTAAACATGCCTGGGATAAACATAGATCCATCCTAAGATAAAATACAGGGAATAGTATAAGGGCAGACTAGATGGACCAGGAGGTCTATGTTTCTATAGCAAACGGCAGCTTTATCTCCAGAAGCGAAGAGACACTAAATCACAGAGTCCATCTCTTATCAGGTGAGAGGTGTGGGCCTGTGTCCCCCCCCCTCGCCTTTCCTCCTCCTCTGGATGCCAGCCTGCGAAGCAGATGGATTGACCTCCTCGGCGAGGTTCCTTACTCAGAAATTTGGCAGAGGGAGAGAGTAAACCATCTGTTCGGTTAATGCCACCGGGCCGAATGGCACGAGGAGAACAATGTAGGGATTTATTAGGCCACAAAGGATCTTGGGAATTGGGTAAAGGGGAGGTGGGCGGGTGGGTGGCGGGCGACCGAGAAGAAGCGGGGGCTTTTGGAGAGTCCATAAATTGCTGCATTTTTCCCCACTGACTCCAAGCTGTCTCCTGTGGCATCAATAAATTCCGATGACAGCTCTTAACATGCTACAGTAGTTCTATCGTGCAGCGCTGCTCATTTATTAAAGGAATCAAAGAGACTCGAGTGACAGCTTGGTGTCACCCCATCCGACTGCATTGATTACAATCTCTGCCCCCGCCACCCGTCCGCCTCCCGGCCAAGTCTCAGGGACCAGATTGTAAGTTGTCCCCAGCCAAAAGGTGGGAGGATGGAGAGTCAGCGAAGGGCCCGCCTACACGTCTTGGGTTTAATTAGTTTGAGACGGCCTGGGGCAGCCGCGAGATAAAACCGGAGTTTTCAGATGTTGGGTGGGCTCCTATAAAAAGACGGAGGGGTCATTAAAGCACCTTAGTGGCACCCGTCCAGGAGTCTCACAGCGGTCTCCTTAAAGGGGTTATTAGCCAAATATTATGGGATGGGAGATAAGATCAAAGTCTGGGATAAAGTCGTCAGCAGAAATTGGGGGGAAAGGAATAATAATAATTAGTGATGGGCGAACCCAATGATGTTCGGGTTCGGCAACTTCGGACGAACTTTACGCAAAATTCGGCCGAACCTGAACTGAACCCGAACCCGAACGGGGACTCCCACCAAGAGATTCTGACGTCACGTATACCGGCAGGTTGCTAAGGACGCCAAGGTGATCACTTCCTGGATTCCATGGAATCCAGGAAGTGATCACCTTGGCGTCCTTAGCAACCTGCTGGTGATGTCAAGGCTCTGTCCCCAAAATCTCTTCATGGGACGTCACAGCCACTCCAATGTTTTCAAACTCACACATTTGACTATAGTTTAGTTTCAGAGTCCTGGTATCAATGCAAAGAAAGTCCTTGGAGAATCCTGAGATGAAAGCCACTTCCTCTGTCACCGAACGGATAAGCTTCCACACTCTGAGACCAAAACGCTGCCAATTTAACGGCAGCCCTAATTAGTTGAACCACACCCAACCACAGCCGAAACTCCCTTATCTCCTGTAGTATTTACGCAGCTGCTCTTTCCTAGTCATTGCCCTGTGGCTGCGTACGTCAATGAATGTCTCTTCATCTGAATCCAGCGAGGATAATGAGGATGGGCTGTCTGCCATGACCCCCTCTGAGGATCCCATTTCACAGCCACTCCCTGCTTCCAACGCTTCATTGTCCAAAGCTGTTGGCAGTAAAACTAGCCTCTGACACTGGGAGGATTCACCCACATCCACCCGCACACAGTCCTTGGGGCAGGAGCTGGCCCAGAGCCAACCACAACAACTTAGGGACACTGTGACGGTCATAAATAGGAATCAGCAGCTGAATTTTGATCATGTGACCACAGGGAGGCGCCATTTTTTATGGGGAGCGTGAAAAAAATGATAATAAAATGCTTTTTTTTCAAAGCTGTGATAACTTTGGGCAGTCACTAAATGAATGCTGGTTAGGCCAAGGATGAGCTGTATACAATGGGGCGGCAGTGGGGTCTTGTGTTTATTCCACTAACCATTTCCAGGAATGGCACCTGCCCATCCAGGCCCCGGGCCAACCGAGAGAGCCAGGTTTTAAAGCAGTCCAAAAGGATACAGCAGGGGTTGGCAACCTTCAACACTCAAAGAGCCATTTGGAGCCATTTCCCACAGAAAAGAAAACTCTGGGAGCCACAAAACCCTTCCCGTGCCTGACTATTTCCTGTGTGGCCACAGAACTAGCACATGTCAATGAAGCAGTGGAAGTGATGTGCCGGTGCCTGGAGGCTGTTGGGGCCTGGATGGGTGTCAACAGACTCAAGCTCAACCCTGATAAGACGGAGTGGCTGTGGGTTTTGCCTCCCAAGGACAATTCCATCTGTCCGTCCATCACCCTGGGGGGCGGAATTATTGACCCCCTCGGAGAGGGTCTGCAACTTGGGCGTCCTCCTCGATCCACAGCTCAGATTAGAGAAACACCTTTCAGCTGAGGCAAGGGGGGCGTTTGCCCAGGTTCGCCTTGTGCACCAGTTGCGGCCCTATTTGGTCCGGGACTCACTGCTCACAGTCACTCATGCCCTCATCACCTCGAGGCTCGACTACTGTAATGCTCTCTACATGGGGCTACCTTTGAAAAGTGTTCGGAAACTTCAGATCGTGCAGAATGCAGCTGCGAGAGCTATCATGGGCTTTCCCAAAAATGCCCATGTAACACCAACACTCTGCAGTCTGCATTGGTTGCCGATCAGTTTCCGGTCACAATTCAAAGTGTTGGTTATGACCTATAAAGCCCTTCATGGCACTGGACCAGGGTATCTACGAGACCGCCTTCTGCCGCACGAATCCCAGCGACCGGTTAGGTCCCACAGAGTGGGCCTTCTCTGGGTCCTGTCAACAAAACAATGTCACTTGGCGGGGCCCAGGGGAAAAGCCTTCTCTGTGGCGGCCCCGACCCTCTGGAACCAACTCCCCCCAGAGATTAGAATTACCCCCACCCTCCTTGCCTTTTGTAAGCTCCTTAAAACCCACCTCTGCCGTCAGGCATGGGGGAATTGAGACATTTTTTCCCCCTAAGCCTTTATAATTTATGCATGGTATGTTTGTTATATGGATGCTTAGTTTTATAATAAGGGTATTTTAGTTGTTTTTAGTATTGGATTTGCATGATGTTTTTTATTACTGTTGTTAGCCGCCCCGAGTCTACGGAGGGGGGCGGCATACAAATCCAATAAATAATAATAATAAATAATGTAGTTGAATTAAACATTCTGTTTTCTTGCGAAACTTTTCTTTCCTTGGCTTTATCCATGGCTGACCCACCAGGAGGTTGAAATAGCAATAGCACTTAGATTATATACCGCTTCACAGTGGTTTATAGCCCTCTCTAAGCGGCTTACGGAGTCAGCACGTATTGCCCCCAACAATCTGGGTGCTCATTTTACCGACCTCAGAAGCAGTGAAAGGCTGCAACAATTTTTACTACCACGCTGTGGGTGTGGCTTATTTTGTAGGTGTGGCTAGCCAACCATGTGACCAGGTGGAAGTGGCTTGATGATCACGCCATCACTCCATAAAAGACCTTGGAATACTCATATCAAGTGACCTAAGTGCCAAAGCCCACTGCAACAGCATTGCCAAAAAGGCTTCAAGAGTTGTTAACCTAATCCTCCCTAGCTTCTGCTCTGGCAATCTCACACTACTAACCAGAGCATGCAAAACATTTGTCAGACCAATCCTTGAATACAGCTCTTCTGTCTGGAACCCACACCGCATTGCGGACCTAAACACTCTAGAAAACGTCCAGAGATACTTCACTAGAAGAGCCCTCCACTCCTCCACTCGCAACAGAATACCCTACGCAACTAGACTTACAATCCCAGGTTTAGAAAAGTTAGAACTGTGTCGCCTTAAACACGACCTAAGCATAGCCCCTAAAATAATCTGCTACAACGTTCTTCCTGTCAATGACTACTTCAGCTTCAACCACAACAACACACGAGCACACAACAGATACAAACTTAAAGTAAACCTCTCTAAATTCAACTGCAGGAAATACGACTTTAGTAACCGAGTAGTTGATGCATGGAACTCACTACCAGACTCTGTAGTATCATCACCTCACCCCCAAAACTTTACCCTTAGACTGTCCACTGTTGACCTCACCCAATTCCTAAGAGGTCAATAAGGGGTGTGCATAAGTGCACCAGTGTGCCTTCCGTCCCCTGTCCTAATGTTTCTTTTTTACTAGTACCACGTATAGGAATATTATTATATCTTTGTATATCGCCAATACGTACCAGACAAAACAAACAAATTAATAAAATAAATAAATAAAATAGATTCTTTCTTTCCTATGGAAGGCAAAACCGCACACTAACAATCTGGCGTTTCCTGCCAAACTCCGCACGCCCGTTCTGAGCTGCATTGCGAGCCAATGACGTTGCCTGGGAGTATCGGAGTCGGGATAAAATTTCCAGACATCCCCAAACTAGCCTGGATATTATATAGGAATTTATTGTCCTGTCTGGACTTTAGGACAATCCATTTCCTGTAGGCTAGAATGTCTGAGCATAAAAATGGGATTGAGTGTCGTAGCACTTTGGCGAACAGCCCAAACTTTGACTGTTGTTCTTCCTCTCTATCAAAGTGGATGCTGGTGTAGGGAATGTGGGGGGTGGGTGGGGGAATGAGTCTCTTTCTTCCCCTCATTCCCATTTATGCCCCCCTCTTAAAAAAACCGGTTACAAAACGGATCCTATGACACAGGTAGAGTGCCCAGCAATGAGGAAATTCCACTGAGTTCATTAAACCTGACACTAGAGGCAAGGTTGACTTGCAAAGGGACTCAAGTGATAACTTTCCTGATTGACAGCTTGGATGCAAGGCAGGGGGGAAAAAACCCACAGCCATTTATCTATCTATCTATCTATCTATCTATCTATCTATCTATCTATCTATCTATCTATCTATCTATCTATCTATCTGTCATCTATCTATCTATCTATCTATCTGTCATCTATCTATCTATCTATCTATCTATCTATCTATCTATCTATCTGTCATCTATCTATCTATCTATCTATCTATCATCTATCTATCTATCTATCTATCTATCTATCTATCTATCTATCTATCTATCTATCTATCTATCTATCTATCTATCTATCTGTCATCTATCTATCATCTATCTATCTATCTATCTATCTATCTATCTATCTATCATCTATCTATCTATCTATCTATCTATCTATCATCCATCTATCTATCTATCTATCTATCTATCTATCTATCTATCATCGTCTGTCTGTCTGTCTGTCTGTCTGTCTGTCTGTCTGTCTGTCTGTCTATCTATCTATCTATCTATCTATCTATCTGTCATCTATCTATCTATCTATCTATCTATCTATCTATCTATCTATCTGTCATCTATCTATCTATCTATCTATCTATCTATCTATCATCTATCTATCTATCTATCTATCTATCTATCTATCTATCTATCTGTCATCTATCTATCATCTATCTATCTATCATCTATCTATCTATCTATCTATCATCCATCTATCTATCTATCTATCTATCTATCTATCTATCATCGTCTGTCTGTCTGTCTGTCTGTCTGTCTGTCTGTCTGTCTGTCTGTCTATCTATCTATCTATCTACTATCTATCTATCTATCTATCTATCTATCTATCTATCTATCTATCATCTATCTATCTATCTATCTATCTATCTATCTATCTATCTATCTATCTATCATCGTCTGTCTGTCTGTCTGTCTGTCTGTCTGTCTGTCTGTCTGTCTGTCTGTCTGTCTGTCTGTCTGTCTGTCTGTCTGTCTGTCTATCTATCTATCTATCTATCTATCTATCTATCTATCTATCTATCTATCTATCTATTTTGTCCAATACACAACAACATTGTTTAGTTAACGGGACCCGGAGAAGGCCAACTCTGTGGGACCTAACTGGTCGCTCGGATTCGTGCGGCAGAAGGCGGTCCCGGAGATATTCTGGTCCGGTGCCATGAAGGGCTTTATAGCGTTGCTGTGGCTCAGTTTGGCTAAGTGGAAAAGAAAGAAATGAGAAAGTGTTCACGTACCATAGTTTCGCCATCATGGGCCTAGACTGTGAATATATAGCATTTAGACTTATATACCACTTCCCAGTGCTTTGCAGCCCTCTCTAAGTGATTGACAGAAAGTCGGCATATTTTCCCCAACAATCTGTCGCATTTTACTTGGAAGGATGGAAGGCTGAGTCAACCTTGAGCTTGGTAAGATTCGATCTGTCAAACTGCTGGTATCCGGTGATCAGCAGAAGTAGCTTGAAGTACAGCCCTCTAACCACTGCACCACCGAGGCTCTGTGGGCTGGGCTTGTTACCCATGCTTAATTTAATAACCATCTTTCTTAAGTAACCCACTTTTTGGAGTTTGCATTGTACGATTCATCATTTATTTATTTATTTATTATTTAGATTTGTATGCCGCCCCTCTTCGAAGACTCGGGGTGGCTCACAACAAGATAGAACAAATCATAAATAATCCAAATGACTTTAAAATATTTAAAGATTTAAAAGAACCCCATATACTAACAGACACACACACAAGCATACCATGCATAAATTGTATATGCCCGGGGGAGGTGTTTCAATTCCCCCATGCCTGACGGCAAAGGTGGGTTTTAAGGAGTTTACGGAAGGCAGGAAGAGTAGGGGCAGTTCTAATCTCTGGGAGGAGTTGGTTCCAGAGAGTCGGTGCCACCACAGAGAAGGCTCTTCCCCTGGGGCCCGCCAACCGACATTGTTTAGTTGACGGGACCCGGAGAAGGCCCACTCTGTGGGACCTAATCGGTCGCTGGGATTCGTGTGGCAGTAGGCGGTCTCGGAGATATTCTGGTCCAGTGCCATGAAGGGCTTTAAAGGTCATAACCAACACTTTGGTCATAACCAACACATCATGCTGTCCGGATTTGCACAATTCCATAAATTAGCAAAACATGGAAAAGGCAAAACAGTTTCGCTGTATTTTATGGTTTCGCCTGTGTTTTACGAGCGGCTCAAACTTTCTCTGTTTTTATGGAGCATAAAAAATGGACTGCACTAAACCCATTTTATTTCTTTTTCCAGCGTTTTGAGGGGTCGTCTGGCGAGCCAGCCAACATTTCTGGCCCAGCTGTCTACTTTTGCCCCTAAATAAGATAAGGCTTCCCCATTTATGGAGGTGGGTAGGTGGGTCTTCAACAGGGCATTGCCTTGACCAAATGATATATTGGGTTGCATTAACAAAGGGTAGAATCAAGATCACGTGAAATGTTAATACAATGGTACCTCGACTTAAGAACTTAATTCGTTCCGTGACCAGGTTCTTAAGTAGAAAAGTTTGTAAGTAGAAGCAATTTTTCCCATAGGAATCAATGTAAAAGCAAATAATGTGCGCAAACCCTTTAGGAAAGAAATAAAAGCTTGGAATTTGGGTGGGAGGAGGAGGAGGAAGAAGAGGAAGAGGACAGTCGCTGCTGAACGAAGAAGGTGAGGTGAGGGGAATGAAAAAAATCCAAAACTTTAAGGCTTAAAAAAAAAAAGAGGGACTGCCCAGAGCGAAGGGAGCATTTCCTTTCTCTGGGTGCTGGATTTATTCACTCTCCAAGGGCCCAGAGAAAGGAAAATGCTTTGTTCGCTCTAGACTGCCAAAGCCTCCTTAAGCACCACCAAAAGGCTCCTCTGGCAGCCCAGAAAAGCCTGAGATGTCCAGGATTAAAGGGGGAATGGCAGGAAACTGGCCGGGCCTTCGTGCCGCTCTCAAATTTCCTGGGAAATATTTCCAGGCTCGATTTCTTATTAAGTAGAAAATGGTTCTTAAGAAGAGGCAAAAAAATCTTGAACACCCGGTTCTTATCTAGAAAAGTTCTTAAGTAGAGGTGTTCTTAGGTAGACATACCACTGTACCACTTTATAAAGCTATGGAAAGGCCACACTTGGAATTCAGTTTTTGTTGCCATGATGCAAAAAGGATTTTGAGACTCTAGAAAGAGTGCAGAGAAGAGCGACAAAGAGGATTAGGGGACTGGAGGCTAAAACATATGGAGAACTGTTGCAGGAACCGGGCATGGCTAATTTAATGAAAAGAAGGACCAGGGGAGACATGATAGCAACCTTCCAATATCTCAGGGTTGCTACAAAGAAGAGGGAGTCAAGCTTTTCTCCAAAGCACCTGAGGGCAGAACAAGAAGCAATGGGTGGAAACGAAACAAGGGGAGAAGTAACTTAGAACTAAGGAGAAATTCCCTGACAGTTAGAACAATTAATCAGTGGAACAGCTTGCCTCCAGAAGTTGTGAATGCCCCAACTCTGGAAGTTTTTAAGCAGATGTTGGATAGCCATCTATCTAAAATGGTATGGTCTCCTGCCTAAGCAGGGAGTTGGACTAGAAGACCTCCAAGGTCCCTTCCAACTCTGTTGTTGTTGTTGTTGTTGTTGTTGTTGTTATTATTATTATTATTATTATTATTATTATTGCATCACTGGAAGAATGGAAAGGTCATCCATGCATCCTGCAGATTATCATGGAGAAAGTCTTCTCTAAGAAGTTGCTAAGAGCTGACCGTAACTTGATGGGCCCTAATCCACCTCACCCTGGAGACGGCCTTTCCAAAGCCCCCTCTCCCTCCGGCTCCCCCATCCCATCCGTTCCCACCAGCAGCTGACCCAGGCCCTAGCTGTGCTGTCAGCTCCTCTGACATGCTGCCCAGGGTGCTTTGCGGCTGACGTCTGAAAGGAAGGACAGGAAGACAAGGAGATTGGGACGGAAGCCAGCGTTTTCGGAGACCACCTCCGACTGTTTCCCCCAAGATGTGTCGGATCGTGGATGCTTGGCTTTTATCACTGCTGCTGCGCATCCCCCCCATCCCTGGATCCAAGGGCTGGAGGCCAAGGGAGGCTTTGATTTACGGGCTTGAGCGAGGGCTAGGTTGGGGTGGGAGGCAGGAGCTTGGCAGGGAGAATGCCGCAGCCCTGGCATCCGAAGAGGGCATTGGCCAACCCAACTTGGCCGCCTTTCACAGACATCGTCGTGGCATTTGGGAAGAGCAGCCGTGGAAAGCTCTTTCACCCACTGGAGAATGCCAGTCTCCCACCAGTTCAGAGCCTTTGTTTGTTTGTTTATTTTATTTTGTTTTGTTTTGTTTTGTTTTATTTTATATTTTATTTTATTTTATTTTTATTTTTATTTTTATTTTTATTTTTATTTTTATTTTTATTTTTATTTTTATTTTTATTTTTATTTTTATTTTATTTATTTATTTATTTATTTATTTATTTATTTATTTATTTATTTATTTATTTATTTATTTATTTGGTTGGTTGGTTGGTTGGTTGGTTGGTTGGTCGGTCGGTCAGTCAATAACTATTGGTGGTATACAAAGATATAATAATATTTATATATTTATATACATGATACTAGTTAAAAAAAAGAAACATGAGGACAGGGGACGGAAGGCACGCTGGTGCCCTTATGCACGCCCCTTACTGACCTCTTAGGAATCGGGAGAAGTCAACAGTGGAGAGTCTAAGGATAAAGTTTTGGGGGTTTGGTGATGTTGCTACAGGGTCAGGCAGTGAGTTCCAGGCATCAACAACTCGGTTACTAAAGTCGTATTTCCTGCAGCCAAGTTTAGAGCGGTTTACTTTAAGTTTGTATCTGTTCTGTGCTCGAGTGTTGTTGTGGTTGAAGCTGAAGTAGTCATTGACAGGAAGGACATTTTAGCAGATGATTTTATGGGCTAGGCTTAGGTCATGTTTAAGGTGACGTAGTTCTAAGCTTTCTAAACCTAGGATTGTAAGTCTAGTAGCGTAGGGTATTCTGTTGCGAGTGGAGGAGTGGAGGGCTCTTCTCGTAAAGTATCTCTGGACATTTTCTTGTCGCCTTGCCAAGCTGTCTCTGCAACTCCCAGTTGTTTAGGCCCAAGGAGGTGGCATCCTTTTAATTCCCCTTCCAAATTATTGTTACCGCATTGCGATCCATATCTGAATTTGTTTCTATCTCACTCATCTCAATTTGCATGTTTATTTCTGTTATTGTCCACACCATATTAAGCCTCGACCAGGACTTGTGCCTCTTTGAATAATATGTACCATATTTTTGGGGTATAAGAAGCACTTTAGTTTTCGGGGAGGAAAATAGGAAAAAGAATCTGCTTACCAGGTATTCATCTCGCTAGCGTCCTTAGTCTGGTCACTTTCAGCACATTATTTTATCCCCTGGTGAAAGGGTTTTTTAAAAAAAACTTTATTCTGAGAGAGTAACAGTGAAAGAGCTTGCAAGACAGGAAGAACTGGGAACATCGTTAGCACCTGGAAAGAAAAATTCAGAGCAAGTAGAGATGCAATATTCCATTGAAATCGCCCATCATACAAATTTTTTCACCTGCTACTTTTCTGATCTTCCCTTGCAGTTTCCTATAGAATTTTTCTTGCCCCTCGTTTGGGGCATATATATTAAATTAGGGTTGTTGAAATGTTATTTATTTTAGTTTCCACTATTAATATTCTTCCCTCTACATCCTCGTATGTTAAATTAATAAACTGTTTTTATTGTGTTGTGAGCCGCCCCGAGTCTACGGAAAGGGGCGGCATACAAATCTAATAAATAATAATAATAATAATAATAATAATAATAATAATAATAATAATAAATAATTTGCTTGAATATTTTCATTTATATAAAATATCACACCTATTTTCTTTTCTTGGGAGAGGGATGCAAATAATTTCCCTAATTTGTCATTTTTCAGCAAGTACTCCTATTTTTCTTTTAGGTGTATTTCTTGCAGGGCTCTTATATCAAATTTACTTTTACTTATTTTATTTTACAATTTACTCCTTTTTTGTGGTGAATTTGGGAGGTGGCCTCCTTTTAAGTTGCCTCTCTCCAAAGCCATCAGGGGCTCGGCTAATGGCCCGGGCGTTCAAAGCCCATCTCTGCAACTCCTTGCCTAGCTTACCATCTTCCCTTCCACCCTGCCATCACCATGGTGCCCGGCTGCCACCGGAGATAAATTGGCTGTCGGCCTAGGGACAGCTAGGGTTGGTCAAAAGCCAGATCTCCAAGACAGCATATGGTCCAAAGAAGAATCGGGAGTTTGGAAGGGAGCGCCAACAGAACAGATGGGAGGGCTTGCCGAAGTTCATGGAGGTAATTTTTCATGCCCCAAATGGCCAGGTCTGTGAACGAAGGGAGCACTGTGCCAACTGCCATTAAATCAATGTGCCTGCTGTAGATGGTACACAGTGGAGATTCCACAATGAGCAGGTGTAAAAAAAAATGGGTGTAATTTATGCAAAGCCGATATACTGTACATTGCTCAAAAAAATAAAGGGAACACTCCAAGAACACATCCTGGATCTGAATGAATGAAATATTCTCATTGAATACTTTGTTCTGTACAAAGTTGAATGTGCACAATAGCAGGTGAAATTGACTGTCAATCAGTGTTGCTTCCTACGTGGACAGTTTGATTTCACAGGTTTTATTTACTTGGAGTTATATTGTGTTCTTTGAGTGTTCCTTTAATTTTTTTTTAACAGTGTACATATAGTATATATAAAACAAATAATAATAATAACAATGCTAACAACGAGTTGGAAGGGACCTTGGAGGTCTTCTAGTCCAACCCCTGCTTAGGTATGAAAACCTACACTACTTCAGACGGATGGTTATCCAACATCTTCTTAAAAACTTCCAGTGTTAGAGCATTCACAAGTTTTGGAGGCAGGCTTTTCTACGGATTAATTGCTCTAATTTCTCTTTAGTTCTAAGTTGCTTCTCTCCAGAGTCTTTCTTTCTAGAGTCTTAACTTCCTTTTTGCATCGTGGTGACCAAAACTGAATGCAGGATTCCAAGTGTGGCCTCACCAAGGCCTTATAAAGTGGTATTAACCCTTCGCGTGATCTTGATTCTCTCCCTCTATTAGGTTTAGGTTTATTGGATTTATATGCCGCCCCTCTCCGCAAACTCGGGGCGGCTCACAACAATAATAAAAAAACAGTACAGTACATAATACCAAATCCAATGCCCACCCATCTAGTTGCAATTTAAATTAATAATCTCATAAAAACAGTATATATAAAAAACAGGCACACAGTCAAGCATCAACATAGTCAACATGGCTAGGGGGAAGAGTATCTCAGTTCCCCCATGCCTGACGGCAAAGGTGGGTCTTAAGGAGTTTACGAAAGGCAAGGAGGGTGGGGGCAATCCTAATCTCAGGGGGGAGCTGGTTCCAGAGGGTCGGCCCCCCCACAGAGAAGGCTCTTCCCCTGGGTCCCGCCAGACAACATTGTTTAGTCGACGGGACACGGAGAAGGCCAACTCTGTGGGACCTAACCGGTCGCTGGGATTCGTGCGGCAGGAGGAGGTCCCGAAGATATTCTGGTCCGGTGCCATGAAGGGCTTTATAGGTCATAACCAACACTTTGAATTGTGACCGGAAACTGATCGGCAGCCTAGAACTGTGTTGGCTTTTTTGGCAGCTGCTGTACACAGCTGGCTCATATTTCAATGGTTGTCCACTAGGTTGTCCACTAGGACCCCAAGATCCCTCTCACAGATACTACTGTTGAACAAGGTACCACATATATTGCACCTGTGCGTTTCGTTTTTCTTGTCTAGATGTCGAACCTTACTTTTTTCACCATTGAATTTCATTTTGTTAGATAGCACCCATTGTTCAAGTTTGTCAAGATCCTTCACTATTTTGCGCCTATAGTCTGGAGTGTTGGCTATTCCTGCCAGATTGGTGTCATCTGCACCAATCGCTACACATGTCTATGGAGATGGCAATCTATGACAATAATTAAGTGTACGTCAGGATTCTTGACAAATGTATCTTTTCTTTTCTTTTTTTTAGAAAATAATTTTTATTACATATATACACATTTACACAAATAAAATAAATGGTATAAATCATAAGTTGAAACAATGCCAAATTAACACATACTAACAGACAGACTAACAAACACAGAAACAAACAAAAAGAATTCTTATAATATAATTACTTATTTAAGTACACTAAACAATGATAACAATAACAATTAACATACAGTATAATATATAGTATTTGTACTTAAATTCCCTTGAGGGGGTAAGTTATAAATCATCATATAGTTTTAAATTATCTTCTGGTGAAGTATCTCATAACCACAGTATCTACCATTTTCTCCTTTAGGTTGTCCCTATTCCATTCATCATTTTTTCCCCCCTTAACAGCCTTCTTTCATTCATGTTTAATTTATTTAAATTCATACAAATCGTTCCTGAAAAAAAAAATTGTATATAGATCTTTTATAATTTTTCTTATAAAATAAAAAGGATATAAAGTATTGTTATTATTGTATTCAATTTAAGTTTTTGTTTCTTCTCTTAAACCAATTATAAAAGTAATTCCAAGTTTTATAGTGGTCGGATTCTTCTTTGTTTTTTAATTGGAGTGTTAATGCGTCTGATTCTGCACAATCTAGGATTTTTTTTATTATCAAATCGTCATCTGGAGGTTTGGGTTGTTTCCATAGTTGGGCAATTGCCATCCTAATTGCAGTCAATATGTGTATTAATAAATAATATTTATTTTTATCTATTTTTTGGTCTATCTTTTCTTTTATGTTCACTGAGAGCATATACACCAAAGACAAATTCCTTGTGTGTCCAAACACATTTGGCCAATAAAGAATTCTATTCTATTCTATTGAATGGAAACCAGTGAGAATGAAAAAAAATTAAAACCCTAGAGAAGGAAAGTTGAGCATGGAATAATGAGAAGAAGGACTGTTTGCAAGGGTAGATCAATAGGAAGCTGAGAGAGAGAGAGAGAGAGAAAGAGAGAGAGAGAGAGAGAGAGAGAGAGATGGTATGAACTAGATTTAAATAATTTAGATTTAACTAGATTCTTTTTCTTACGTTAATACTTAATTTCCTGTGAGATACTATTGGGATACCATTTCTTTTCTGTTCTTTGCGATCAAATCCTTTGCCCTAAGTTTGAAATGTAGTTATCTATAGGAATGTTGTGTGTAAACCGCTCTAAACGTGACTGCAGGAAATATGACTTTAGTAACCGAGTAGTTGATGCATAGAACTCACTACCAGGCTCTGTAGTATCATCACCGAACCCCCAAAACTTTACCCTTAGACTATCCACTGTTGACCTCTCCCGATTCCTAAGAGGTCAGTAAGGGGCATGCATAAGGGCACCAGAGTGCCTTCTATCCCCTGTCCTAATATTTCTCTTTTATTAGTATCGTGTATATAAATATTATTATATCTTTGTATACCACCAATATGTACTTGACAAAAGAAATAATACATGAACAGGAGGGCTGCAACCCTTATCCGAACATGTTCTTAAGTTGTGCAGCAACTGATGAATTCGGTTGAGATATTTAAAAGCATTTGTTTCTATCTTCTCCAGGGTTCTTGGGAAGGAGTCCTCTCGATGTGTTTTGTCTTCATGTCTCTGGTCTATAATTATTTTGTCGCAAAAATGGCCATGTTCTATCATCACAGTTTGATTGTAAGTTATATTATGAAAGCGTTTAATAAAAGTGATCAGTAGTACCGTATTTTTTGGAATATAAGATGCAGATTTCCAGCCCTCCCTCCAAAAAGTGGGTGAAAATTTAAGTGCATTTTATAAATGGAATTTGGGCGCTTTTAGCCTCTCAAACCCACAACATGTCACATTTTCATCCTCCACGGCCCTTCGAAGCAGTCTGCAGTGCTTCACACCAAACACTTTCCCCAAAAAGGTGCTTTTTTCAAGGATCTTTTTTCCCCTTGGAAATGTTTCACTTCCCACCCAAGAACTTTTTTCTGTTCACCAGTGGCCAGAATAATTAAACTCCTCCAAGTTGTTGTCCTTTTCTTCTCATTCGTTCTATCTTTCCCAGTATTGGAACCTTCTCCCGAAAGCTGTGTCCCCCCACCCCCCGTGCACCCCTTCCTTCCCTTCCCTTATCTTCTTTCTTTCCTTTTCTTTCTTCTTCCTTCTTTCCTTCCCTCTTTCCTTCCTTCCTTCCCATTTTCCTTCCTTCCTTCCCATTTTCCTTCCTTCCTTCCCTCTTTCCCTCCTTCCTTCCTTCTCATTTTCCTTCCTTTTTTCCTTCCTTCCTTCACTTTTTCTTCCTTCCCTCTTTCCCTCCTTCCTTCCAATTTTCCTTCCATCCTTCCTTCCCTCCTTCCTTCCTTCTCATTTTCCTTCCTTCCTTCCTTCCTTTACTTTTCCTTCCTTCACTTTTCCTTCCTTCCCTCCTTCCTTCCTTCTCATTTTCCTTCCTTCCTTCCTTCCTTCCTTCCTTCCTTCCTTTACTTTTCCTTCCTTCCCTCTTTCCCTCCTTCCTTCCTTCACTTTTCCTCCCTTCCTTCCCTCTTTCCTTCCTTCCCATTTTCAGTCCTTTTTTCCTTCCTTCTTTCCCTCCCTCCCCTTCCTCTCTCCCCCTCCCCTCCCTCCCTGAGAGTGGACCTGCCCGCATTAAAATGAAATCCTGGGCTCTGGCCTCAAGTGAAAGTGTCTTCCCAAACACACCCTATGCCGGTATGTCTTAATTTTTTGCGCCCGCTTGCTTAAAAGGGCCTCCTGGTCTTCGCAGGGCAGCGAGCACCAGCAAGAGGATCGGACAGGGGCCTCGCAGGCAGGGGGTGATGGGTCCGCCTTGCAACCCTGCTGATCCTATTTGAGAAGAGAGAGCACCGAGAAGGCGCCTTTAAAGGCGCAGCCGAGAGCCCTTCCATCGTCTACGGCCATACTACCCTGAACGCGCCCGATCCCGTCTGATCTCGGAAGCTAAGCAGGGTCAGGCCTGGTTAGTACTTGGATGGGAGACCGCCTGGGAATACCGGGTGCTGTAGGCTTTTTGTTGCTGTCTTTTCCTCTAAGTAGGCCCTGCTTGCAAAGCTTACAATCATTAAGGTTTGTCGAGAATCAGGAGGTGTCTCTTTTCCTTTTATGCACACTGAGAGCATCTGCACCAAAGACAAACCCCTTGTGTGTTCAATCACACTTGCCCATTAAAGAATTCTATTCTACTCTATTCTATACAGTATTCTATTCTGTTCTATTCTATTTTATTCTATTCTATTCTATTCTATTCTAGTCTATTATAGACTATTATAGTCTACTCTATATTCCATTCCATTCCATTCCATTCCATTCCATGAGGTACAACATTTAATGATTGTCATAACATATAATCAATCAATCAATCAGTCAATCAATCAATCAATCAATCAATCAACAAGCAATAATAATAATAATAATAATAATATTACATACAAATCTATTATTATTACATACAGATATTATTATTATTATTATTATTATTATTATTATTATTATTAATTAGATTTGTATGCCACCCCTCTCCACAGGCTCGGAACGGCTCACAACAACAATAATAATAATAATAATATAACAATGTAACAAATCGAATATGTAAAAAAAACATCTAAAAAACCCATCATTTAAAAC